>NW_017535097.1:689452-696014 GCF_001853355.1 Bactrocera latifrons
TATAATGAAATAGCGACGTCAGCATAGCTTATGCAAACAATTTCCACCACCACTACGACACTTAAGAACTCTTACCACTTGCCAACTGTAAGAAATKCATGAATTTAATACCATATTTATACTCTTTTTTTTTTTTTGCAGAAACAAAAACCTGTTCACCCGATGAGTATTCATGTAAATCCGGCGAGGGTGAATGCATTCCATTAGCATGGATGTGCGATCAGAGCAAAGATTGCTCCGATGGTTCCGATGAGGCTTCATGCAGTAAGCGCAATTTGAAAATCAATCATCTGTCAAAATTTTTCGTAAACCTCTAGCGTATCTCAAGTGTACAATTTGTGTAGCTATGGCTCTTTATTTATGAGAGCATTCACTCTTTACTTCGTTAATCGTGGTTTGGCTATTTTTCTCTGTGTATTTTCAAATATTTTGTTCACTCTTTAACGGTGTTGGTTTTCCATTATATTCGCTTTACTTCTGTTGTTTGTATGATTCTTCTGCGTAATAGTTTTCTCGTTTTCCTTAGATGTAATATATTTTATTTATTTTGAGTTATTTTCTTTTTCTTTTCAATRTAAGTAATTATGAAAAATATTATGTAACTAACTACACCGTTAAGTAGACTTTTGGCACACTTGCTCACCTGCTCCAACACTAATTATCACTAGAAATTTAAATACTATTTTTTGTAGCACTTTTTCTATGTTTGTATTTGTTAAAAAAAGTTTAAGACAAGAAATGGAAACCATTGAAACAATGGAAATAGTCTAATAACAATTTGCAACAAAAAGTCATATCTTAACTATAATAACCATCAAGTAAGRAAGTGCTAAGTTCGGACGTAAACGTACATTTTATATTCTTGCATTTTGAAAGTATGAAAACTGAAGACTTACTATGAGGCGTTGGTAAAATTTTATAACAGCAAGAAGRAGCCCTAAGGGGAGTATTGTTACGATTCTAACCATATTTGACATATGGGCTTGAGAAGGGGTAGMAAAATATTTTTTCCGAATTTCAGTGCCACAGATTGTTTGATACTTTCGTTAAAAAAATCAAAGTTTTCCCTTAATTCAATTCTGAAACACGTGTTCACAGTCTTCTATGGACTCCKTAYACATTGAACAATACTGACAGACGTCTTTTAGAAATTKAAATAAATAGTTTCTGATGCACAAATACCCGCTTAGTATTTGGGTCAGGTGGAAATTAAGCTTCCCATATTGTTTGAATATCGAGGCAGGGATTTCAGGTGTCAGTCAGTGGGTCCACTGTCCTTTGGTTGAGGTTTGCCAACGCTGCTGCCATATAATTATGATCTTCTTATGATTTCTGTAATTGGCGCYGATAGCTCATATAATTTCGCAAATTTTTTCTCCCTGGATGTCTATGGGCAACATGGTAGCTAGTACTTCAGCTGCTACGCTGCTGTTACTGTGAGCATATGCACTGAATTTATTAGTCTGGCATACGCTTTAATGTCTAGTGCCAGTATCCATGCTGGAGCAGCATATAATATAATTGAACTCATCTCTTTTGCGATTAGATGTCGACGGCTGGAACGCACACAGCCTCTATTTGCCAACATTCTTGATAAGRCATTGTAAATTTTCTTTGCACTATTTGATTTGTACTTAAGCCAAGTTTTCCCTGAATTTCAGTTTAGACTCTAATATAACCGCTATATACTTCAACTGTGGCTGTGAAGTAATAGTGAGAGTTATTTTTTCCTCAATTTTCTTGGTGCTTCTGAGCAATACTTCTGTTTTGTGCTCAGCGAGTATCAAACTCATGGAAGAGAACCATTGGGGCAGACTATTTATGTATTCATGACATTTATTTTGGAGATCATCAAGTTATTTAGCTATTGCTACCACTATAAAGTCATCCACGTATGAGATTAGGTTGACGTTTTTTGGTTGTTTCATTCTTAGGACCCCTTAATACACGAAATTCCAAAAAAGAGTACCTAATACTAAACTTTGTGGTACTACACTTGGCGCCTTCGTTGGTGTCATAGATCAGCCTTCTATTTCCAAAATAACTCATAACGATATTTATGAGGTACTGAGGGGAAAATCGGCATGGCCCCGCTCTCTAATAAATTAAATGAACAAATTTTCCTAGCGCAAATATTATAAGAACTCCTACTGAAAGTGTGAAAATAGATGAAATTGAAAATAAACTCTTTCACTCCCCACATAACTGTACTGTTAAAAACTATTAAAAGCGCAATAAATCAAAAACGGAATAAGCCAGAGACATTAAATTCTACCTTCGCGATTGTATGAGACAGTTTTATCGGAGCCAGTGTGAAAATCGCACAATGGGGTTGGCACCGCCCACTTTTTGCTAAAATCACTTATCTGGGAACCCGACCGACCGAGTTATAGTTACTTTGAAGTATGCSACCTAATGACCAAAAATTCCGCAAATMCAACCAAAACTGTTTAAGGCTCTAAGTAMMAARTATATRAMCTCWGTGTCTATAGTTGACTTYTGACCGAAAATATGGGCAAATTTCTCTATCAATTGAAATTCAGCGWTAATTCTTTCCTGAAGATATTAATTCTGTTTATCAAATATGGCTTGAATCGGGTTAATTCTTCTTTGAGCACCCATATACCTAACATTAAAATTTCCGAACTTCCGGGTGACTTTATGCTGGATATATCGGCCAATATTAGGGTTATCGCAACGAAAATTCTAGAACCTGTTTTACTTATAACAGTATATGTTTGTGCTTAAAATAGATAAAATTGGACGTAMGCATCTCCTAGCTCCCATCTAACTGTTACCAGGGTTTTCGAAAATTCGAACGACTTTACTCTATATGATAGGTGATGATATGTGAGATACCTTCATGAGACCCAAGAGACATTTTTTAATATGTGGTATGATAATAGTTAATAGATAAAATCGGATCGATATACTCCGATTCCTATAAAGTACGTATACGGATTTTAGTTTTTCTAACAAACCTTATTATAAATATATACAAAATTGCTTGGATGCCGATCCCCTGGTTGACGTTTTACACCTTAGGGTATTTCTTTGGCTTAAATTTCTGCAAGTTGCTAGAGTATAAAATGTTCGGTTGCACCCGTATTTAGCTTCTTTGCTTGCTGTTATTTATCTTTTGTTTTCAATGGGTTACCCTCTACTATGAATTTCTTTCAGTTTTTATCATTTTAAACGTAGCTGCACTAGTCTAAATACTTAATTACTTAACTTAAAAAATACCTTATATAAGTATGATGAAAAATGTGTAATAAAATTACCTTTCAATTAACACTATTTAATCCACAAYGCACCCATTTCTTACAAAGTTGTATAAAATCCGCTTTAACTACTGAAAGCTACCACACAATTAGTAATTACCACCTAGTTTCACTACTAATAATTAATAGATAGCACTAAGTTTCACGAATCCGCTCATTAATGCGCTTTGTGTCATCCTAATATCCTCATCACACTACTTGCCTCCAAACGTACACCAATACACATATACATACATTCCTGCCATATACTCTTTTCGTTATTTTATCTTAACGCTAGCTTAACCTACACATAGACATTGCATGCATTGGTGTTAGTTAGGAAAATCCTCCTTTGTAACAATAATCACCGCAACAAAATTAATTATACTTTGCTAATAGCACATTTTGCTCTACTCTCCTTTCACTCCACTATTGCTGCGCCAACTGAAATTCACATTTACCACATTCGCTGGTGTTTGCTGCTGCCTCTGCCGCCGCTGCAGATGAGACCTGCCGCTCCGATGAGTTCACCTGCGGCAATGGACGTTGCATACAGAAACGTTGGGTCTGCGACCAGGACGACGACTGCGGTGATGGCAGCGATGAGCGCGACTGCCCGCCGAAAACATGCAATCCAAATACCGAGTTCACTTGCCGCGATGGCGGTTGTGTCGTCAAACGTTGGGTGTGCGATGGTGAACCGGATTGTGCGGATGGCTCCGATGAGCAGGTAAGTGTACTGACTAAAATTTTTCTTTTCGTTTTTTTTTTGTCTTTCTTATTTTTGCATTAGAGGGATATACACTGTGAAGAGCATGTAATTGAAGCTGTAGRAGGAAAGTGCGACGAAGTATTTATATTATGACGCAATTTTCAAGCGCAACTTWAGTTAAAACTTAGTTGCTCATACCCAAAAAAAAGGGGATTATTTATTTTACGGACTCTGTTGACATAATGCGTTTTCCAGTGCTGTTTACTATGCTGTGAGGCACCAATTTTTTTTTTATAATATGACATATATCCTTTATTCTTTGCTCTTATTATTATGTCCCTTAATTTTTTGGTAAACATCTGGTGTCYACGCGCTGTAGATCCGCACATTAACCAAAATGTGTTCACTGGACATTATAGAAGTTGTGAAGAGTTTATCTTATCTCTCCGTTGTTCAAGTGGGCAATTCCCAAGGCTGTTTTGATTTTATCAACAAATGTCTGAATATTAATTTAGTGCGCGATGATGACTGCCTTCTTCAAACTTTGTACATGAGCTTGTCTCTGAGCTGAATTTTCCACGAATCGCACGGCCGAGGCGTCCAATTGACTGGGCCATTTCGAGAGATAACACGTTCACCAAACTCGGTTTTCAATAAATCGATTGCGACATTCACTGTGTGACTTGTGTAATTGTCCTGTTTAAACCAATTATTTTCCAAGTCCATATCCTCCAATTTAGGACAAAAATATTCACTTACTATTGAGCGGTTCCCATTCMCATTAACCATTCACAGTAACCTGCCGGTCTCGATCATCAGGGAAGAAGTACGGCCCAATGACGTCGCCGACCCATAAATCACACTAAACCGTAATTTTTTCGAGATACAGTGGATACTCATGGTGTACGTGTTAATTGCTGAAGATGATTTTTCGAAGAAACTTCGGGTCATTTTCAAGTTGTTGTTCAGCTCAAGTCACGAATATAGGACGATTTTGGTGTTCAAACGGCTTTAGTTCTTGCATCAAATTGATCTTGTAAGGATATAGGCCAAGATCTTTGTGCAAATTGGCCACAATGACCTCACAGAGATGCCCAATACTTGAGAACGACGTGTGCGAGACTGATTTGGGTCCTCTTCAATTGATGCGCTAGCGACAGCAATATTCTTGACAATACGCACGTGATCATTTTCTACTATACACTTTGCCACCAGACGCTCAATTATTGATCTAACATGATTATGACGACCACAAGTTGGATGTAGTGTTCTAAAGCAGAGATCGCTGACACCGAGTTTCGGTAGTAAATTTTAATAATTTGGCCTAGTGTTTGATCGTATAWCTTTCCATGATGAAAAAGCAAACTTTAGTAAAGAGAAATGTCAAAAGTGCGGGAAAACATATGGCGTCGTTTACTGTCCCTATCGGTCTACTTTTGTAGCGTCCCTGTTGAAAAATCTGTTATAAACATTTTCGAATTGTCAGGTGACTTTGTATTGCATATATCGGTCAATATGTGAGACATACATAAGACATTATAATTAACAAGCCTCGTGTAGCTAAAAGTATTTCCCTGGCTTTAATCCTTGCATGTTGCAAGAGTATGAAATGTTCCGTTACAACTGAAATTAGCACTTCTTTTTTGATKATTCTCTAAGAAGTTCTGCTGTCAACACGGAGGTACCTGTTCCCCGAAGGGCTGCCGGGGGAGTTCTGAATGCTTTCCTCTGGCCACTCAGATTTTTGGATGTGGAAGACCGATCCACTGACCGACCAAAATGAAGAAAAAGAACTTTTTATACTCYTTTATGTTTTTATGTAAGAAATGCGRCTGTGAAGGGTATAAATRCTGCTTAATATTGTATAGCGTTCACCGAAATACCACAAAATGGCGTTTCTTCTTCGAATTCTTGTAATGCAATTAATTTTCACATGTTTTTGCGACCTAACCCCGCAAACCAAAATATTTAAACACAAAATTAAAAAAAAGAAAACTTCACCAGCGCCTTCAAAGGTCACAAAATGAATGCCGAAAGCAAAAACAAAAACAAATTTCATATACAGACATACGCAGYATGTTGTGAAACTTAATTAAGTGTGGATTATACACATATCCATGTGTGTCTGAGTGTGTGTGTGTGTGTATGCGGAATGCGAGAACAGCAATTTGCGCAACAACAACCGCAACATAAAGGCGAGTTCGACAACAAACATGGCAACTGTTTGCGCGGCAAGTGAACAAGAAAAATGCATTTCTAACTCCACAGAGTCACTCGCCGGCGCACTCGCGGTGCTGCGAGCATTTGTCACCGGCGCTGCGATCGCTATAATCCTTGCCACTTGCAACACAGCTTTGACCGGCGCTTCTAACATATGCAGCACACATATATAAGTACATAAGTGCATTCCCGTTAGTTTATCGCATCGTTCTGCCACTATTAGTTATGCTGTGTTGCAAGCGCAATGTGGTAACCATGAATTTAATCACAGTGAAGAATAAAAAAAAAGAAGCGTATAAAAATAAAAAAAAAATACTAATAACGGAAAAAAATAAAAAATGAAAAGCAGAAAAGTAAAGACAAAATGAAC
>NW_017535097.1:696794-702586 GCF_001853355.1 Bactrocera latifrons
AAAAAAAAAAAAAAATCCAAGAAACGTTACCACCATATGGCAGTTTAACAGAAAAAATTCTTAAAACCAGCCACTGCATTCGCGCCGTGCACCGCCAGCGCAATCACAACGAAAGAGATGTTTTCAGGGGTTCCGCATGCCKTTCGATGCAAAATTTGAATCAGTTTCATACCTGCCACAAACAACATTTTTTGCAGCCAGCACACGCTTATTCGCATTGTTCACGTTGCAACGTTTGCTAGTTATATTTTTCTTGTATTTTTTTTTTTTTTTTTGTGTTTTTTGTTCATTTCTGCTTTTGCAGCTTTATCTCTAACTACTAGCTGGATTTTAGACGCTGACATTCCCCCTTTGGGCGGTTTTTCGCTTTGCACAGCGCTTGCATTCTCATTGCGTGTTCGTTAAATTAAATTCTGTGGCRGCAGCATGGAGTGAAAAATACTTTGCTGTTGTAATTTCAATTTACTCATTCACCCACTTCACCTCTATTGTGGTGCTTTTAGCCATGATTTTTTCTCTGTTATTTCTAATTACTTTGCGGCTTTTGCAACAAGGGTTGCAAGGGGAAGCTACGTGGCAAGAATTCCTAAAGTTATTATAAATTAAATTGGTTTAATGACAAATACCTGCAAATACTTATGCTAGCTGGTGCAAGGTGATTTAAATGTTGGGTAGTTAATTTCAAAATATAGCGAATTTCTTCATTATTTTCACTTATTTTTTAACAGCTGTAACTTTTTTTCAGCTTTCCCGAATTTAATTTTTTTTTTTTGAACTTAAAAAATCACCTTTTCAACACTATATGGTATCATACAATGAGATTGGTAGCACTGAAGATATACGACTGCAACGACGTCTGCTGACAAAATACGAAAAGATTTTTTCGACTACGCAATGTAAGGGTATGTGAAAAATAACGCACTTATTTTTGCTTGGTATATTCTTAGACATCTCTATGAAAATTTCTTCAAGTACTCACAACGGGAAGCTCCTGCGTCTCACCATTGGCGCTGTTTTTGCTTATTATCAGATAGGAAAATTATTAACTCGCYTTCAGCGACTTGAAAAAATGCTCGTTTCATAAATTCTGTCGGAAATTGAATGCTCTGCAAAAAGACTAAAGTTTGACTAAAACGAAAAAAGAATGTTTTGTTTTTTAAACACCCTAGTATATGCATATGTATGTATATGTCTAGGTATTTGTGTACTTGTCTTCCCCCGTTTTTTTCACATTACATTTGCTGTTAAGTTGAAAAATATTATTAGTTTGAGTTTTTTTTTCAACAGCCCCACAAGGTTGCAAATACAACTATTAATATTTCCAGCTAATTAACAATAAGCAACTGCACTCCTTGCTGGATTTCATGAGATCAATTAATTTATTGATAGAAATAAGTTCAAAAATTGTAGCTACCATACTCGTGTATCAATGTCTCAATTGCGGCAAATTTCTCCTTTCGATAATTGCAAAAGTTTGCACGAAACGAAAATTGTATACACATGAGCTCATTAAAAACCAATCTCAATTGCTTGCCACACAAGAAGGGAAACCATGTAAACATTTTTATATGAACGCCGTTGGCTGYTTGCGTAGCTTAGTGTGTGTGTATGTGTATGTTTGTGAGTCCATATATGCTGCTGTTCAATAAAATTTATTTCAAAGTGCCACTAAGGCACGATAAGTGCAGCCACAGCTGTGCACAGACCTGAGTAAATACATGAATATTGCAAAAGTTTTCATGCGCGCATATATATGTGAACAGCAAAGTATTTACAATTTTATAAATACATGTTAAGGACTCAAATATTATCAGCTGTGCAAGGGTAACGCGAACGAGGATGTTCAAAAATGTACTGAAATTTCAGCATTTATAATTTATTTTATGAAATTTTCGTTACAACATTCTAAGAGGAATAGGAATGATTTAGAACAGCACCAAAGGCACTGCCGAATATAGATTAATTGTAAAATAGACAGTTGATGTAGCTCGTTATAAAGCTTTTTTGAGTTATACCGGCTTAATACAACCTTTAGATTCAAATCTTGTTAAGAAGCCACAAAAGAACACACATTATCATAACCTGAGGGTTGACTTATATATGAAAAAAAAAAATTAAGTTTGATATCGGTCAAGGAAATGGTATGCTACAGTGGTCAGATCTGAAGAATCTTTTTAGCAGATTTTCACATTGTTTTATATAATTTTATGAAGATATCTTATCCAATAAAAAGTTTTTCTGTATAAGGACTTGTTGGTGATCATTCAGTTCGTATCACAGCTATATGCTTTGGTTTTCGATATCGCCGATTGCCACAAATGGGCAGCTTCTTGGGAAGAAAATGAGGTATGCAAAACTGTAGACAAATATCTCAAAAGCTGAGAGAGATTTTACTATATGTACATATATACTTCATAGGGTTGCATTGGAAACGAGTTGGTTCTGCATTGTGCTCTTGTGTTCCAGCGCTGGAGCTCTGAAGTTTGCATGAGTTTAGCAAGCGCTAGTGAAAATCGACTAAGAGTTCCCTCTGGCCTAATACTGTATGCAGGGATGTAATTTAATACATCCCCTGCATTTTGTATTTTTTACAAGACATTGCGCAGTATGGTTTTTGTAAGGCTGGAAATTTTATCTAGTCTGAAGGAAGATGAGATGTAAACATTCAAACACTTTCTCCTCTATTGTCCAGCTTTTGCAAGACACTGATTAAAACCTCTAGGTAGTTCAACCTTCAATATATGTGAACGAACCTGACCTGGCCTCAACAAATTTGCGGCCAGTTCAAAGTGTTTTTTTATTTTTATTTTTTATTTTTTTTTTTTTTTTTTTTTTTTTTTTTTTTTTTTTTTTTTTTTTTGTATTTTTAGTTATTAATCAGGTGTATTTAGTTATCACTATAAACCGGCGTCTTCAGCTATCCACATGGGACTCATTTTTTGTATTGAAATTTTATTTAATCTTTGGCCAGCTTTTTGAACTCTCCTCAARTACAATAATTTTCCCAGTTTCCTTACTTATTAGCAGCCACAAATAAATTGAAGTAACCAAAGGACCAGCGCCAATTCGGAATCCCTTCTCGCGCCACTGTTAGTAACTCACCAATTAAACAAACTAAATACAAAGACTCGCAAAATTACACTTTCATGTGACTTTTTACTTTCAAACTGCTCTGCGCAGACCGCAAATGAGTTGGTCGTGCTGCTTGTACAGCGCCACATCTAATGCCGTTATTGCTAGTTGCTGTTGTTTTTGCTGATGTTGCTATTACTCATGTACACAAGCATTGTTCGGCACTTTGACTCCTTGCAAGCGTGCAACTTTTGCCAAAGCAAAAAAAAACATCAACAAAACTCGAAAAACAGGCAAGGAAGGGGCGACTAAGTTCGGTCGTCTTCCCATATTTCGTTATACCAGAGTACTTTGCGCACGATCAAAGGAATCGGTCCATTTATGCCCGTCAATCGCTTACTATAAACGTGAACTAATCCCTCAGTTTTGAGATCTCGCTCTGAAACACATGTCTTTTTCTACCGAAAARGCTGCTTTTTTGTCGGAACCGCCAATAACCAAAAACAGTAACCTATAGATTCCATACAAACGTAACGATCGGAGTCATATACCTATCAGGAAATTTTTCTATATGTCATGTCTAGTATATTATTTATTAACGAAGTGTTTACCACCTGTAATTATGTACAAGTATTAGTATATTTTTGTTGCTACCAATAGCGGCGCCACTCACAATGTCATAACACTTCTTGCAACTATTTGCGCAAGGGTGTAATAGCCGGAAAATGTTAGTGCAACTAAATTGCAATTTTGTGCTCTTAAAATAACACACAACGCACAAAGGATTAAGCAGCAAGCGGAGAAGTTGTGAATGTWGCGCCGTSGGCAGCAGTGGGCAGCTGACTTAACTTTRCCGCTCCCTATGGCCCACCACGCCCGCTCAAACTTTTATTTATTGTGTGTAATTAATCTCCAGCGTATTTTCCAGCAATCAAGCGTACATAAGCACAGCAAATTGAGCGGCGGGGGGGGGCGGTGCTGCCCACGCCGAACGAACCACTGGCCGCTCAGCATATCCTCATGCGAAGCGTATACGTGTGTTTGTGTGCGGTAGTTTGTGTGTGTGTGTTTGTGTATTTTCACAGCGGCTGAAGTAGTTTCTTGTTTTTAATACCGTTACCAGCGCTGTTGYTGTTGTTATTGTTGCTCTTTGTATACAGTTTGTGTAGTTTTGCTGGCTCCGCACTTGTATACTTTTTGTTGCTCGTGGCCCCACTGTGCAAGCACTGCGACGTGGTGTTGGTAAGTGGCACGTTTAATATGCTTTCTTGTATTCCCGCTGCAAAGTGCTGATAGCGCRGATTATTGGCGTATTTTGTTGGCATCGCTGCACCTTAATTTGCGTCGGCACTCTGCCAATGGTAATGGGTTAATTCTATGCTGGCGCAAAACTCGATAGACACAAGCACATACACATACATACATACATACAGAAAGCAGTGAGTRTGCCTGCATGTGCTCGCAGCAATAACCCCTCTCCTTCTTCGCCAGCTTTTGTGCGGCACTCTAGCGCTTTTACGCCCCTGCGTCCCGGTGTAATGGGAAAAGTTTTTTCCACTTTGCTTGCTGCGGATTTTCCACTTCTACGCTTTAGTGGCAATAAAAGCGCTTTCTTTTTTAATTTCGCTACAACAGCTTTTGTGCTTTTTGTTGTTTATTATTTTTCAGTTTTCATTTCTTCCTGCTCYGGTTGCGCTTACTTTTACCGACGCCTGGTTTTCTTCTTCGATTTCGRATTTCGGCGCGCACGTGGTTTATTAAAAGGATCCGCTGGTATTTACGCCGCTGTGGCTTTATATTATTCTGTATACTATGCTTCCGCACCTCTACCCTTGTTTCCATACTTACTTGTTTACTAATCCTGTAAAGTTTTTGACTCTTCCACGGAATTCTCGCAGTGTTTTGCAATACTTTTCTTCTTTTCCTCAGGCTTTTAAAACACTTCGCCTTCACTGCAACTACTTTGCATTGCATTCCTGAGACGTAGCTGCTGCGGTTGGCGTCACTGGTGCACTTCTCGTTTGTACTCTTTGGAAGCTTGCTTTGCTTGGCTGAGTGCTAAAACATGGTTTGGCTCAGTTAACCGTCTGCAATGTTTTGCTCCAGCATCAGCGCGCACGCGTGCAAATAATTTGGTACTTCCGAAATAGTATAAAAAATTATCGAATTGTCCAATTCAACATTTAATTTAATCGATATTTTCGGTAAACAATCATATTGGGTTCGTATTTCAGATTAACGAGTGAAAGCTTCTTAAACTTTATTCAACATACTATAGTTCTTTTTAAGCGTGATATACTAAGCGACCTTTCAACATTTCGAAATCATTTTTGTAGTACGAACACTTGTCTTTGAAATCCTCATGAAACTAAAAAGCTGATGAGATAGCCAGAAAAGGCATCTTAGTACCACTATCGGTATAATGGAAGTGTATCGACACAACTGGATAGCTGGGCATGACCAACGCTGGGCCACCATCGGTACATGCGCTGATGGAAAAGCTTTATGGCCGCTCCTAAGTTTTGGGGTTTTTAACGGACCATTGCCCTATTGGTGTCCACGCAGTAAGGCTGGGAATCCTACAAGACGCCAGCTGCAGAAGCTTTATAGAAAAAGATTAGATGAAAACAACTCAACTACAAGACTTAAGCACTTGGGAGCGCACACTTTCAGGCATCCCACCGAGCTGGATGGAATGAAAATGAAACGCCTTCAAATTT
>NW_017535097.1:703591-709063 GCF_001853355.1 Bactrocera latifrons
GCTTCCAAAAATCTTTTATAGCATTACTTTGCTATTGTTGTTGCTTTCATGTGACTTTTGCATTTTCATATTTGTGCGCAATSGTGGAAAATCTTTCCATTATGTTCTTGTACGTCTGCAAACTGGCAACTCGCTTAGCCGGAAATTGAGTGCATGCGAGTAACGGTATGCACGCAATAGTTGACAAAGTTTCTCTTGGTGCAATTTTCTGTGTTCGCAATTTTCCGCCACAATAAAGCAAAATTGGCATTCAGGTAGAGGACAACGAATGTCAGTGGAATTCATTCAATGTACATATAATCACTTGACTGGTGACGTGGTTACAACCAGTTTTTTGTACGAATTATTAAGCTAATACCTTGTGTCATATGAGAATAGGAACAGACATCACTTGAAAAGCTATGAAAGCTTAGTAGCAATGGAGTGAACAGGACTCCCAACTATTAACTTACGAAAGCTTTCTGAATCTCTAACTTTCCGGGCTAAGTTCTAACCCAGATAGTTTACTGAAACAAGGATGAAGGACCGCTTGATATAAAGTTACGTTGTAATTTCCTTTTAGCAATAAGACGATTTTTTCTTTTCTAATTTGTCCAATTTTTCAAAGCGCGGTCTTCATTGGCACTAAAGACAACTCCAACAATGGCAATCTATGCCAGTTTACATGTTGAATCTGTACACATAGTTGGTAGGTGCTTTGCGGCAGCTGATATTTGACTAAGAGAAGCTGAGTATACGATAGGCCTCAGGCAAGGACACGCTGTAGTGCGGTACTGTTTTCATTGCGTACCTTACATTCTAGATAGGTGCATCGCAGTACCTTCTTTTTGCAATTCCTACTCAATTCACTCTGGGATTTGTGAGCGAAATTTTTCATGGATACATCGAAACTAAGTGGGCTAGTAGGTGTTGGAGTCTTCTTTCGAGAGTACTCCATCAACTCTAGCTTCACACACACACGCGTCGGGTTTTTGGGTAGAATTTTCAGCGCTGAATCGCAGTTAAGAAGAAGAGTAGGTGTTGGAGTTTTGTGTTGGGAGTTTTCTATCTCTGTAGCGTTTTTCATTATCAAAGAGGTATACATTCGATCGGTTAGGCTATATTGGCTTTGAGCTCGCTGACTGTACGTTCAAAACTCGTTAAGGARTACATGACCTCATAAACAATCGCTTCAGCTCTCTTCCGTATTATAATGATATGATTTTATTTATGCCGATAAGCTTGCTAGGTAGGCCGCCSTTTCCCCAATTTCAACTGGTTAGAAGCGAGTCGATTTGACAATGTCTTCTTTCGACCTTTGAAGATCCAATCAGCCCAGCAAGCGCTGCTTAAATTCCAGAACTTGTGCGACTGCAACATCTTTATGGTTCAGAGTTAGATGCAAGARATCCAATAACAACTTGCTTTTAAAAAAGTCAATTTCGCTGCAATTTTTACTGTCTGGACACCGTGCAAAAAGGTTCACATGCGGTGCGCCTACGAGATCCGATGCGGCAAAATATTCTGTTGAACGCTCTTTACCAAAGTGAAATAAATGATCTTTTCACTTCTTACTCTATTGCCAGGATTCTGCTAGGCTGTGATTGAAATATCGCGGTAGACAMACGCGTGYYAGGTTKCACATTAAYCGCCYAAMYAAATTTGTCCTAAGCTCAAAACGCTTCGTCGATCTGCTTGGATCTGATGAACCACTTTAAGGCATTTATAGTTAACACAAAGCATGAATATCTGTCCAATCTTTCAGTTCAATTTAGTAGTTAACAACACTAGTCAAAATTTTGTTTCGCTGCTTCAAARGAAGCCTCAAAATAAATATGTCAAACTTTGTTTATTTTATTTTTCCCTTCAAATATGATGACGACAATCACGAACATTTTCCATAATATTCTCATACTCTTTTGGCTGGTTTTTCAGCAATCGTGCRACAAGAACGCCACATCCGTTATATCGCCGTGTYTGTCACACGAATATCAATGTCGCGATCGTATTACCTGCCTACACCACAGCTGGCTGTGTGACGGCGAAAAAGACTGCCCCCATGGCGATGATGAGCTGCAAGAGAATTGCCGCAACACCACATGTCGGCCGGATCAGTTCCAGTGCGGCGATCGCTCCTGCATAGCGGGACATTTGACATGCAACGGCCAAGCCGATTGTGCGGATCGCAGTGATGAGCAGATGTGCGGTAAGTTGGAAATAATTGCCAATGTATACAAATAAATAGCTTAACGCACRTTCACATTTAACAATTRTGTGCTAAATGCTTTTTAGGCATTTCGAAAATCACCAAATGCAATGCCACGGCACACTTCGATTGCGGTGGCGGGCAATGTATACCACTGTCGAAGGTTTGCGATCGCAAAAAGGACTGCCCAGATGGKGAGGATGAACCGGCGGGCAAATGTTCGATAAATGAATGTGCGTTAAATAACGGCGGTTGCATGCACAAWTGCATTGACCAACCGATTGGCTAYCGCTGTGAATGCAATTCTGGGTAAGTTAAAAATGAATTGTTTAAATAAATATATAATGCTTAATAACCAATATTAAAATATTTCRCTGGTGAAGCTGAATACTTGTGTTTAGCATATATTTAAGAATATCTCAAGTTGGTAGGGCATAGAGCACGCTCTAGTATAAGGTCTAGTAAAAATTTATCAATCAAAGCTATTCACCACAGACAGGCACATATAGCAACCACATGGGGCCATGTTCGAGATTATAAATTGGATGCATAAAAGCCTGCCAATAAAATTCTCGGAGTTCCTGGCGCGTCACTGTCGATGTTTGCTCCCCGTGGTTGTCCTGTTGGAATGGAATCCTTCTCGTGTTTGCCAAAGCTGCTCGATTGCTGGTCACTTTCTGCCTTTCGACTGTCCAATTGTTGACTGCACTGTAGCTGTCTCTTATACACATCTAGATGTGTATAAGGCTCTAGTATAAGGTCTAGTAAAAATTTATCAATCAAAGCTATTCACCACAGACAGGCACATATAGCAACCACATGGGGCCATGTTCGAGATTATAAATTGGATGCATAAAAGCCTGCCAATAAAATTCTCGGAGTTCCTGGCGCTGTTTGCTCTCGATGTTTGCTCCCCGTGGTTGTCCTGTTGGAATGGAATCCTTCTCATGTTTGCCAAAGCTGCTCGATTGCTGGTCAATTTCTGCCTTTCGACTGTCCAATTGTTGACTGCACTGGTCCGTATTAACAGTTTGGTAGTAGAGGCACAGATCGCATATGCGATGTTTTTATTCTACGCACTACCCGCACCATTAAATTAATGAACAAACTTTTACGAACTCAACACCTTTTGTTCAGGAACATATTCTTTCTCGTAACTCACGCAGACACCGCTTAAGCGGTTTTAGCCGAATTTAAGGTTCCAAGCGTAGCCTTTTTCATCTGGTCTTTCCAACTAACTGAAGGTTTTCCTCTTCCTCTGCTTCCCTCGTTGGGTGCTGTGTCAAATACTTTCAAAGCTAGAGTGTTCATTCGGACAACAGAGCGAMGTGGCACCTGTAGGCAAAAGTTGCTCTGAGTTAGATTGCGACCTGACATTGTTGTTGGTGTTAATGTTGGTTCCAAGATAAACGAAAATATCTACGACTTCAAAGTTATGACTGTCAACAGTGACGCGGGAGCCAAGTCGCGGGTGCGACGACAGGATTTGATGTCAGGAACTACTTCGTCTTGCCCTCGTTCACAAAAAGACCAATACGATTCGGTTCCTTACCCTGTCTGGAGAAAGCAAAACTAACGCGGTTGTTGAGGCCAATGATATCAATATCACCGGCCCACGCCAGCMGCTCCTTTGGCACTTATGCAATGCGAGAAATAGTTTACTAAAGCCATWTATTGGMAAAATTTTTGATTTCCGTTTACTARACCATACACTTTTATACTTTTTAAAAAGCTTTACGGACACAATTACAAATTAATTACCACAAAGAAAAAAATTTCAAAGATGCAAAATTACCTTTAGCTGCCAARTTGAATTTCCTGGCGTACACATTGAAGCCCCTTCCCCACTCAGCACATTATCAGCGCTAGCAACCATATTAAATCTCATAAAGGAGGAAATCACGCACAGATCAGTTTTTAATTAAACATTTCCGAAATCCCAAAGCTRGCATATCGATGCGCCAAGGCACGCACATACACACTTACGTACGCTGAAATACAGCAGCCAATAGCCTTGCTGTGTAAGCATACATCACTCTACTTAAGGCAACGTTAATTTTCGCTTCCAATCGCATTGCTAACCGTATTTGCCGTAATCCGAGATGGATGCGGCCATCAATGTAACTATTGGATTGTTTGTGTGTGTGTGTGTGTTAATGTGTGGTTACCGTAGTTCGGTTTAAATGACTTTGGCAGCCAAGTGCGGCACTCATGTTGTACGCTTAGTTGATTGAAGTTGGACCACCCAAGTCTAGGAGCCTTGAAGTTCTAACACAGTTATAGTTTGTGGATGTGGTTGCTGGTGTGTGAAGTGTTGCATGGGATGCTGGCAGCTACTGCTGTGCGCATTGTTACCTCTGGCCAAGCGTAAAGCAATCAATWCCGCAATGCTTCCGCACATCCGATTCCCTCGTTTGTATGCGCTTGTCYGACAAGCGAGTCTTTCGAGAAATTCAAACACTTGCAACTCGCAATAGCAGTTCCCCAGCGCATAAATATTTATAGTATGTACGGTTATACTCATCTAGCTTATTTGTATGCATGTGTATTCATATTCGCTTATTTTTGCATWCTACTTTGCAGCTACAAACTGACCGAAACAAACAAAACCTGCGTAGACATTAACGAATGCGAAGATCCGGGCGCTTGCTCACAAATCTGCATCAACGAAGTTGGCGGCTTCAAATGTGAATGCGAGGCGGGCTATATGCGTGATCCCCGCAATCATACGCGTTGCAAGGCGACCGAGGGACATGCATCGTTGCTGTTGGCGCGCCGTCATGACATCAGGAAAATCGCTTTAGATCACATGGAAATGACATCGATTGTGAATAATACGAAGTCGGCAACTGCATTGGATTTTGTCTTCCGCACTGGCATGATATTCTGGAGCGATGTGTCCACGCAAAGCATTTACAAGTGAGTAACCAACCTAGTTTTCTGGTGTGTTTTGTAGAATGAGAAGCAATTGATGAACAAGTTACGGTATTATTTCCGGTTTGAAATGATTATGATGCAGGCGACCTATAAAGAATGGCATTTTCGGAAACTATGTAGTAGTGTGTGTACCAGAAGTTGGGGTAAGGAGAGAACTACAGATCAATTGAAAAGTCGCCGACCTAACATATAGTTGGCGCTACTAGTACTAAATACATACAATTTTCTAGTTAGCTTCCAAAAGTCGCGCAAATAAAATAGACAGTTGGTAGACCAGGGACTGTTCAGTTGATCTGTTAGTTTTGCAAAAGTTGTGCGTACTGTGAGTCCAATTGCAAAATTCAGCCTCA
>NW_017535097.1:710008-711231 GCF_001853355.1 Bactrocera latifrons
GCGTCTCCAATGTTTCTTTCTGTATATTACAAAAATAAGAGACAGCTCATACAGCTGATCGTTCCATCGAATGCGATATTTGCCATTGCCAAGGTACCATGGCCGTAAATCCTGTCTCTTATACACATCTAGATGTGTATAAGACGTATATCTCATACAGCTGATCGTTCCATCGAATGCGATATTTGCCATTGCCAAGGTACCATAAATCTTCCAAAACCTTTCTCTCGAAAACTCATAATGCCGATTCGTCAGATGTTGTCGTCGTCCATGACTCTGTATCATATAGAAGTATCAGGAGACCTCTTTTGAATTACCAATTAAGAAAATGTTTATTTAATATTTTCAAATTTAGTTTTAYAAATTAATGAAAAATACAGAAAAGAAACAATCAGGCTTCGCCGCTCATTAGGTGTGTATTTCACCGACGCCACTTGACGACTCTCCTTCATCTCAGATGCCACCCCTTGGCTATTACTCTTTTTTATACAGGTTGCCAGATTGTTGACAGAAGTGTCTTGTAGATTTTGCTCTTTGTTGGTCGAGAGAGGACCTTACTTCTCAATTCCCTACTCAGTCCGAAGTTGGCAATAGTTATTCTGCGTTGTATTTCCAGGCTGACATTATTGTTGTTGTTAATTTTGGTTCCAAGATAGACGGAATTATCTACGACGTCGAAATTATGAATGTCAACGGTGACGTGAAAGTCAAGTCGCGAATGTGATGACTGTTTGTCTGTCTCTTATACACATCTAGAAGTTTATAGTCCTTCCCTTTTCAATATAGTCCCAAATACAGGCGCACTCAACTCGTCAGCCGACGGCTTAGATGGGGTTCATCACGTGCGGGCCACTCGGATTGGACTTCGGAGTGAAATCATGAAATCTTTACTGGCGTAGACACCGGTTAAACGGTTATAGCCGAGTTAACAACAAAGCGCCAGTCGTTTCTTCTTTTCGAAATTTATCGCCATTTCGAGTTACCAAGTGTAGCCAGGTCCTTCTCCATCTGGTCTTTCCAACAAAATGGAGGTCTCCCTCTTCTTTTGTTTCCCCTGGCGGATACTGCGTCGAATTTCTTAGAGCTGGAATATTTCTGTCTATTCGGACGATGTGATCTAGCCAGTGCATCTGTTATCTTTTAATTCGCTGAGCTATGCCAATATTGTCGTATATCTCATACAGCTGATCGTTCCATCGAATGCGATATTTGCCATTGCCAAG
>NW_017535097.1:712346-725940 GCF_001853355.1 Bactrocera latifrons
CACCTGTACACCCTTATAGAAGACTCGCCTCAGCTCTGCTGTTCTAACTATTTTCTCCAGCAATAGGTTGAAGAAATCGCATGAAAGGGAGTTGCCTTATCTGAAATCTCGTCTGGCTCGGGGAAGTCCTTCCGATCCTKACGGAGTGTTTGATATTGCTCAACGTCAGTTTACAAAGCTGTATTAGTTTTGCCRGGRTACCAAATTCAGGTATAGCGGCATTAAGGCAGCTCCTTTTCGTTCTATCGAAAACGACTTTGAAATCGGCGAAGAGGTAGTGTGTGTCGTATCTGTCAGTTGTTGCTTTTCCAGGTCTGAAGCCACACTGATAAGATCCAATCAGTTTGCTGACGGTGGGCTTTCATCTTTCAGACAATACGCTACGGTAGTTGGCGCACATTGTGGGGGATTGTGGAGTACTTACACATATCCATATATTGGTTTAATACCTAGTCGTGTAAGCGCTAATATTATCAAAGAGAACACACACATATACACACTCGTGTAGTTAATGAGATTTGAACGCGCAGCAGCTGAGCACACACTGCTTGCTGGGCATGACTATGTTCTTACATACATACATATGTGCACATATATAGCTCTGAGAGTTAAAGTGGGCAAATACCACAATGTTGAAACTAAATGCAGCCGAGTGATCCCCAGTGACTATTATTAAACTTCCTACTTCGAGTCGCCTTTCAACTCTACCAACTGAATGTATTATAGTCAATGTATCTGCGCGCCTTTGCAGCTGTGCTATTATCAATCGGCATCATCATAATGGAAACAGCCTTCAATTATTGACTCTGCTTTAATTTCGCTTCTATTATTTAGGCTTTGGCATGGACTGGCATTTGTTGACGTAGCCGCAAATTAATTGCATTTCATTGCGAACCRCAGAGATGGATTGCATCTTGCACCACGCATGTGGTCGATGGAAGTTAACAATCAATTAGCAAATGTTGACACAAATTCTTGCAAATAATGGAATGAGTGACGGGTACAATGGCTGCGGTTGGTTGTCCGTCGATCTTTATACATGCGTACTACTATCTTAGTTTTTGAGATATCGCTTTCAATTCTTTCGCACTTTCCTTTCTCTTCGAAAACTTTTCATTTGTTGGAGCCGCCTACATCGGTGCTTTTAATTATCCAAATAGAGGTACTTTTTTCAAATAGTTTTTTTTTTTTTGTTTGGTCAGACCACGCGTGATTCATGTCTAGCTGTCATATTATTTTTTCGAACCAAATTTTGTTCAGAGAAGAGGCCCATTTCTGGCTCAATGGGTATGTAAACAAGCAAAATTGCCGCATTTGGGACGAAAAGCAGCCAGAASAGATTCTAGAGCTGTTATTTCATCCAGAAAAAACAATGGTTTGGCGTGGTTTGTRAGTCGGTGGAAACATCGGTCCATATTTATTATGAAACAAGAACGTTACCGTTAATGCCGATCATTAACGCACCATGATAACCGAATATTTGATGCCAGAAATTGAAGCTCGTGATCTCGACGACAATTAGTTTGGCCACCGTTAGACTATTTTCTTTGAGAATGTGTAAAATTTGAAGTCTATACGGGCGATCTTGCTTTGATTCAGGACTGAAAGCAAAACATCACGCCTGTTATTTGATTTGCAAGGTTCCAGTCGAAACTCTCGAACGGGTAGTCGAAAATTAGACCATCGAGACGTAGCCGCCACCAACATTTCGGTGTTTTTTTTTTTAAGTTAATGAACCTCTAAAGGAGTCAAACTACATTCAAAAAATTTCAAAAGCTTTCAATATATATAGATATATATATATACATATAGAATTCTATAAATACATATGTCATTAAAATATTTTCGCGATTAGCTCCATATTAAACCATGAAATTCTCTTATTCYTAATAATTGCCATTTCATTGATTTCCAACTAAATCTTCATACCCATTATTATTTTCGTTTCATTATACGCTGACCTTCACTGGACTACTATATATGCGCTCGCAGAGCACCCATCGATGAGGGCAACGACAAGTCCGTTGTGCTCAAGGACCACACGGTAACATCAGATGGCTTGGCCGTCGATTGGATTTACAATCACATCTACTTCACAGACACACACAAATGCACGCTCGAGTTGACCAACTTTGATGGCAACATGGGTAAGGTACTCATCGAAGACGGACTGGATATACCGCGCTCAATTGCACTGGATCCGATCGAGGGGTAAGTACGAACGGRTACACACGAAGGCAAGATTGCCTGTTACGTGCGTGTGAAAAGTTGAAACTTAATGTAAGTGTTGCAATAACTAAATCCAGCTGCCAAGGTATTGTAACAGCTTTGTGGATATAAGCGATTTATATATTGATTTGTGGCACACCCAAGCAACTCTTCGTTARCTAAAGCTTAATTTCTTGTTGGAAATCATGTAATGACACAAATATGTATAAACACGTGCAACGATTAGATAAACTACGCATACTTACATATAAATATCTTCATTTCTATTGCCACATGCTCACTTCTACTCTTCTTCTTTCCGCTCGTGCTTGCAGTTGGATGTATTGGTCCGATTGGGGCGCCTCACCACGCATCGAACGCGCCGGCATGGACGGTTCACATCGCACCACCATCATCAACTACGATGTGAAGTGGCCAAACGGCATTACACTGGATCTGGTACGTAAGCGCATCTACTGGGTTGACGGCAAATTGAATRTTATCGCGTCAGCGAATTATGATGGTTCGCAACGTCGTCAGATCTTATWCTCAACGGATTATCTGCGACACCCCTTCTCGATAACAACATTTGAGGATAGCATCTATTGGTCCGATTGGGATAAGCAGACCGTATTCAAGGCGAACAAATTCAATGGCAAAGGAGTGGAGCCAGTAACCGCACTGCATCAGGTGAGTACTAATAATCGTAATGTCGAGTTGATAATGACAGGCAAGCGATAAAGTGGGGGTAGACAAGTTCAAGGGAAATCGATTTGTGTAGGTGTGTGCATGTRTATGTTAAACACGCATGCCACGCTTGTATATATACTWTATTGCGTCTCCAATGTTTCYTTCTGTATATTACAAAMTTCTTGGCAARCTTAGTACMCACWGTTCGGGGTATWGATGCAWATGTTTCCTAAAATTGGGATTATATCAAACTRGAGCAATTTAACTTTCAATTCCCGTCACATTCACGTGCATATCATATACTTATGTACGTAGCACACATTTCGCACAATAACCTCCAGCACGTAGCCAGCAGCCAACCTTATCAAAAAATACTTGTCTATGAAATTCACACGTGCGCYACGAAAATTTCGCCATGAATTTTATTTTACATCTTTATATTTTCTGAAATTTTTCTTGACTTACCTAGCAGCTACCTGCCAAAATAACACACATACAAACATAGACTTGTGTGTGTATATGTTYACTGGTTGACCTACATTTTGCGCTGCGGGATAGTGTCACAATTTCTTGGAGAAAATAARAAATTGAGCGCCAACTAAAATAAATGTGCCATTGCCGGTGGCTGCCGAATAACAAACGAGCCAAAGCACCTACCACGAACACACACACAGTATGTCTGTGCATGGGCTAGTGCCGTCAGATTAAAACTGAGCTAGCTTACGGTTGCCACTGAAAGCATGCCTGCATGAAATGCGACAAGTTCGTAATGAGTGCGCGATTAGCTCGCGGTTAGCTGCTAAGAAGTATGTGGATAATAACAGTTTTCATATTTTTACATGAAACAAACTGTAACCGTTTTGTCTGACCAAACCAAAATTTTGTTCGGAAAAAATCGTATAATCTTTTGACAAAATACGAAAAAACTTTTTCGACTACCCAATATATGAAAGCTGTAGGAAATATGAAAGGAAAAATATTCAACTCCAAACACTCTTTGGCTAAAAAGAGTAATATCTTAGAAAAAAATTCTCACTTGTTTTGTTAAAAGCAGAAACTTCGCTCCTTGAAAAGTGCTGCCAAATTAACTAAAGAGCAAGCCGCAATGCCAAAAGCATTTCCTTTTGGGYTTTTAGCCTATACTCTTGCATATAGTAAATAGTTTTATATTTGTAGCGCCAAATATTGCTGCAACTATTCTGTCGACTGCAAAATATTGCTACGAAATTTTTCATCCAAATCCAATTCAATTTATACCTAAACCCTATAAATAATGATACCGCTTTAGTGAAAGCTAATGTGGGTGTATGTGATAGGTGGTAGGAAGTACTGTATAGGAACAACGCTCGCGTGTGTGATTTTTCTCAGAAATGCCGAATAATATTAATTTGCGCCACCTGCAGGCTGGCACACGTGCTCTGCTGCATGTACTCACGCTAGTGAATACTTGAGCGGTACAAGAGGCTCAGGAAAATATTATGCACATTCAGTAAATTGCTATTGTCATGAGAAATTGGTTGAACGTAGTTTCGAGTATTCAAAAAAAAATTTTTTTTTTTTTTTTTTTCTCGCAACAAAGTTGCTAATGAGAGTATTATAGTTTTGTTCACATAACGGTTGTTTGTAAGTCCTAAAACTAAAAGAGTTAGATATAGGGTTATATATACCAAAGTGATCAGGGTGACGAGTAGAGTTGAAATCCGGATGTCTGTCTGTCCGTCCGTCCGTCAGTCCCTCCGTCCATGCAAGCTGGTACACGTATTTCTTGACTTCATAGAAAGGTTAAGTTCGAAGATGGGCAAAATCGGCCCACTGCCACGCCCACAAAATGGCGAAACCGAAAACCGATAGTGTCATAACTAAGCCATAAATAAAGATATTAAAGTGAAATATAGCACAAAGAATCGCATTAGGGAGTGGCATATTTGGACGTAATTTTTTTGGAAAAGTGGGCGTAGCCCCGCCCCCTACTAAGTTTTTTGTACATATCTCGGAAATTACTATAGCTATGTAAACCAAACTCCACAGAGTTGTTTCCTTCAGGCATTTCCATATACAGTTCAAAAACGGAAGAAATCGGATAATAACCACGCCCATCTCCCATACAAAGGTTATGTTGAAAATCACTAAAAGTGCGCTAACCGACTAACAAAAAACGTCAGAAACACTAAATTTTACGGAAGAGATATCAGAAAGAAGCTGCACCCAGGCATTTTTTAAAAATTGAAAATGGGCGTGGCGTCGCCCACTTATAGACCAAAAACCATATCTCAGGAACTAATCAACCGATTTCAATGAAATTCGGTACATAACATTTCCCTAACATCCTGATGACATGTACGAAATATGGGTTAAATCGGTTTACAACCACGCCTTCTTCCAATATAACGCTATTTTGAATTCCATCTGATGCCTTCTCTGCATAATATATCSATTAAGAACCAATGGCATTTATATGTCAGACCGGAAACTTTTCAATTGAGTTATGATATAAATACATACATATGTATATTTTACGTTGACTTCTGCATGATRTTCGCGTCAACAATGCGGTGAGTCGCTGAGTGACGCCCTCCTGTTGCCGCCTTAAATAAATAATTGATTAATGCATTTTTAATTTAATTGCAAAATTCAAGCAATCGATTAACAATTTGCTATTGTTCTCTCTCATTTTTCACATGACATTCGCCGACTGACCGCAATCACCGAACGCAACACGACCACATATAATGTGCAACCGGCATAACCTTGACATACATGTAAATATATATACCTGCGTGTGTGTGTGYATGCGTATGAGCAGCTGCAGCATCCGATGGTCATACACGTCTATCATCCCTACCGCCAACCGGACGGCATCAATCACTGTCAAGCGGTGAATGGTCATTGCTCGCATTTATGCCTGCCAGCGCCGCGCATCAATGAACGCAGCCCGCGCATCTCCTGCGCCTGTCCCACCGGTCTCAAGCTGATGGAGGATCGACTAATGTGTGTCGAAGATTGTAAGTACTCAAATGCATGCCACAGTTATATGTTTATATGTATGTTCACATGTGTAAACATTTATTAATAGATTAATTCAACACTTGTATAATATGATAAATCACCCTTTGTCATTAACGTTTGGCAAAGTTGAGTTTATGTGACTGTGTGTTCAAAGAGTAAATATACACACTTGTTGAAAGAGTTAAGTTTAAGTTAGGTAATATGATAAAATTCTGTCGAAGTTTTAAATGAAAATTTTGTCCATACCGTAAATTATTGACCCATATTATATTTTGGTCAAAATATTAAAAATAATTTTATTGAAAATTACTTAACTTCTCTTGGTTGTCTAAAAACTTCATCAATAAATTTGAAATTTTAGTTTTTATTTTCGATTTTCAATCATATTAGTGAAGTTAACTTCAAGCAAAGAACTTAACACTATATTCACACAGGTTAATTAACTTTTAAATTGAATATTTGTGAAATATATTAATTTATTCCTTACTCTCCATTCCCTTTCCATCTCTATAGCCGATGTTATTATATTAGCGTTTATTTATTTAAGCTTAACTAGAACATATGCATTATTTTATAATTATATTTATTTTATTTTAAGTATTTGACTGTTATTTATTGTTAATTTTCATTTTCTTCTTTTTTTTGTGTTTTTATTTCTCTCCATCCTTGCCAACTGGGCGCATCAACACTTTTGTGTATTAACATTTAACAACGTTATATTAAAAACAACTCTACGAAAACAACAAAAAAAAATTCGGCAATCTTACTCTCAAATATCTATACACATACATATGTATATACTATATGTCTGTATACATATATACTAAATAGTAAATACAAAGTCAGCGTCGCAAGCGCGCCGCAAACCCTTGCCAAAGATGTCTAAATTCTCCACCGGGCGTATTTCTGCCAACAACAATAACAGCAACGCCACTGCTCAACAAGCAACAACCGCTCCAAATAAGGAAGAGGGTATGATTACAAAAAAACACTCACGCAAAAAACATATTCATACAGAAAAACKAATGAAAATCATTGCATAATTTCGTTTAGAAATTGGTTTGTCAGTTGTTGTTGTTAACAAAAAACATAATTTTCATTCAAGCAGCGCACCAATTCGTACTCACAGACTATGCTTAGCGTTAGTTTTGCGTGTATATGTTTGTGTGTTTGTGCTCTTAATTGTAATCGCCTAACCAATTATGTTCTTTAACTGTGTTGTTGTGCTTCATTTTGTTTATTTTGACTTTCCTTTTGCTTGGTATTAATTCATTAATTATAGCAGCTTGCTACTTGCAGTAACTTAACTATTTTTACCTTTATCTATTCATATTCTTGTAGTATTTTATATGATTTTCGTTTCCTCAGCATTTTCATTTTTCCTCCGTTTCATATTTTAACTGCATTTCTAATGTTTTGGTTTTGGTCATCGTGGTATGGATTTATAAAGTCAACTCACAGCATCAGTAATTTATGTCATTTAGCTTATTCAGCGTCATTATTTAACTTTTAATGTTATGAAAATTAGTTTTTTTTTTAATTTTTAATTATCATGTCATTTATTAAATATTATTTACATTTTCTATAAATCTTCGAGCCAAAGGTCGGTATACTATGCAATTATATGTATACAGGTATAATATTAGGGTGTCCCAAGTTGATAATTTTTTTAGACGCTCGCTGAAGTTTCAGTTTTTGCCCTAAACCCCATTATCCTCCGTAAATAAACATTGGTTTTTTTCGTTTTAAACCGTATCTAACACATTTTACCTTACTTGTATATATGGCATTGGATATTTTGTATTAAACTAGTAAATATCGGACCTTAGAAAGTTAATATTCCAATACAAAATTTTCCGCTCTATGAAAATTACAAAATATTTTTTGGCGTAAAGACATTCCTTTAAAGGTTACACACATTTAAAGTCAATTCATAGCATTGCCTTATAAATTTTGTGTTACTCATACGACATGGTGTGCCTTACTGATATTCATTATATTCATACAAATTTTTTGTGTGTTTTGTTTCACTCATACGACATGGTGTACCTTACGAATATTCGGTATATTCACAAAAGTGTTTTATATATTTTAATTTTGCGTTGCTCATACTACATGGTGTACCTCTTGAATGATCAGTATATTCATACGAACGCCTTATAAATTTTTTGTTACTCATACGACATGGTGACTTGAATAAGTGATCTTAAGCTACGTGCAACTTTTAGAGAAATGCTCTTATAAAAACAAAAACACATTTTTAGGGAACATTTTGTATTTGAATATCCTGCTCTCAAGATCATAAACTTACTTTCTTTGGAGATAAAAAATGTATTGCAAAAGAACAAAGAGTTTCATGTTAAATACCTTCCATGAACGCGTTTTTCATTAGGAACTAAACATTGAAGCCTCCACCATTATTTCCACATCCACAAACACACATAAGAGATAACAAGCGAATCAAAACCGTATAACTGCAGCAAGGCAAAGAATTATTGCTTGATGACCCAAGCTCTGCAACCCTTTACCCGCCTCTATTACCAGCAATATTAGCATATTATTCATTGGTAAAACTCCCTTCCCTGCTAGCAGTTAAACCGTTATTTCACCTTCACACGTAGCCAAGCAACCTGCTGTGCCGTAGTAAATCAGTCAGCTGCCAGTCAAATGGTAACATGCTCGCTCCAACCGGAATACCTCGATGATGTAGTGCCACTAGAAATCACATGTGTGTGCATATGCATGTATGTATGTGTGCGATTAGTTAAAGTATCGTAGGAGCAAAGAGCGGTGAGAGATTTCTGGCTGATATATTATGAGTTATGTATGCGATTTGTTGTACAATGGATGGATCGCGTATTTGTTGTTGCTTTTGCTGCACGTGTAACGGTGAATGATGKTGCTTATTAACGGTGGCTACTGCAACAATTTTAGCACCTCGGCTAAAAGACGTGCTGTAATATCTGTGTCAATTACCGAAATTTTCAAATTTAGCCACTTAAAAGAGCCAATATGGTCAGCTGCTCTTAGTAGTTTATAAAAGTGACAAAATTAATAATTTTTTAACATTTTTTTTTTTTATTCCTGACTCGTACAATATGTAAGTAGAAATACAAAAAAAAATGGAGGTTATGTTAGGCAAAGTGCAATCCATGTCCTACTTGCTAATAGCACTGCCATAGTGGCCTATTACGCCAACTCATCCTTACACAAATGAATTTGTAAATATAATAATAACACAATAATAATAACACCAGGGAGAGACCAAAAACAATTCGCAGTTTGCTATAACGAGCAAGGCGGTCATGCAGCAGAGGACAATAACAAACGATTTGCATTTCCAGCTCGAAATGACAGCTGTAAATCACAACAATCATAAAAATCAATCGCTTGAAATGAAAAGCGAGCGAAAATGGGCAAAGCGAAATAATTAATGAGAGTTATGCTACATTACGCCTTGGCTACTAAACGCCAMAGGGACGAAAGAAAAGTTAATGCGAGGATAATAAATGAATAAGTGGTGATAGAAAATAGGAAATTAAAAACWGCTGCATGAAATTGAAGGAAAAAGTAATGAACTCTTAGAAAGTCAATCAAAAACAGATGTAATAATGATGATTGCGAAATAGTTCGTAGGAAATGAAATGAAATAATGAAATAACGAAAAGTAGTAAAAAAATTTTTTATACAAATACCTTTAATAGGAAAATGGCTGGGAATATTTAGGGAAAATGTGTTTTAAGTTTCCAGATATATTTTAAAATATAACACAGTTTTCCATAAATAGTATTTTTCATACTTAAATTCCACACAAACATATATATCTTGTATATSAACAAGATTTCCATTCGGCTTGACTATCGCTTTATTTATGCCACAATTGCTTGTCATGCTGACTCAATGTCAAATGYTGACGACGCCAAAGTGACGACATGGCGCGTCTCAATGTCGCCTTGGCAGAGACAGACTCCTATTTGCGATTCAAAATGAATTCACAGCAGCTTTCACCACAACAATTTAATTGGGTTACACTCAGCAATGAGGTTGATCTGAAAATATATTACAATAATTGACATGGCAGGCATGAAGAAATAAATCGAAGGGAAAATATGGAAAATTGGTATGTGAAAAGAAATGTCWGTCAAACCGTATTAATAAGATTGAAAGTTTATGGAAGGTCTAGTAGAAATGAAAACATTCCTTTTGCATTCAATTGAAGGTCAACCTCTTGAAGTGAATTTTTCATCAACAAACTCTTTCTCTGTAGACTCCTGTAATAATGACTAGGTGCCAATTTTGGGCAATAAGGATGCATAAAAGCATACCAAACAAGCTCGCAAAAACTTGGAATAGCATAAAAACATACCAAACGAATTTAATAAATAATTTGTTTTTTTGTCATAAAGAGGGATTCAAATTAAAATTACAATTGAATATATGTATGTCYCCTGTATAAAAATCCCAAGAAGTCTTTCACATTAATTAAGGAAAGTATATTTACAATTTACTTAGTGGWGTTACTTAGACACGACTGTCGTAGGTCTGTTGATGCCGTGAGGTCCTCCTTGGATCGACCCTTTAACCTAATCTAATTCAAACTGACGAAGTTAAAACTACTCCGACATATATTATTTATATTTTCTTTAAATTTTATAGCCAAAAGTAGCTATACTATGCAACTATGTATATCATGTTAGGGTGTCCGTTATTTCCCAAGTTGATTAGTTTTTGCAGACGCACCTTGAATTTTCAGCTTTTGTTCTAAAGACTATTATCCATCTCTTTTTTCATTTTAAACCGTGCCAAAATCATTTTACTTTTCTCTTATATTTGACTTTGAATTTTTTGACATTTTGCATTAAGTCAGTAAATATCGTATCTTGGAAAGGTAATATTCTAATAGAAAATTTTCCGCTCTACAAAAGTTTTTTTTAATTTTTTTCGCAAAGACATTCCTTTAAAAGTAATACGCAGTTACATTCAACTTAGCATTCAAACAAGTGCCTTATAAATTTTGTGTTACTCATGCGACATGGTGTACCGTATGAAYATTGTATTTGGTATATTCATACAAGCGCTTCACAAATTTTATGTTGCCCATAGAACATGGTGTACTCATGCCATAAATGTTCGTCATATTCATACAAGTGCCATACAATTTTTTTTTTTTTTTTTACCCATACGACATGGTGCCTAGTATCAGTAATCCTTAAATGCGTATAACTTCTAGAAAAATATTTTAAGATAAAATTTTATATTCGAAAATCCTGCTCTCAAAGTCATAAGTGTACTTTGGAGATAAAAATAGTAAGGCAAAAAACATATTTTGTGTGAAAATTTCGAACTGCGACCACCAAGCTTTCATTATTTTTGAAATATTGTTCAATATTGAGGATATGTTGTTCTGTCGTGTAGCGCCTGATTTTTGGTAAACTTTGAACTGTCAGCTAACGATTTGTTTTTTYTGTTAAGTGTTGCCAACACTTTATTACAAACATGTGCACAATTCCAATTTTGCATTCATTTTGAGCCACCTTTTATATTGAAAAAAAAAAAACAGCTATTTTCCACTTGACGTTTAAACAGTCAACTTCGTATTTCTTCGCACAAAAGTCGGCTTATCGACATTTTTGTTTATTCCTACTTGTTGTGAGTTTTATTTTGATTTGCCAGCGCAAACAACAGCTACACGAAAGTCATACAAAATTAAGGTGACGAAACACTTTCGCAAAATGGCGCTCATGTGGCATTAACAGCCATAACACTTTCATGTACATAAGTGTATGTTGAAGTGTGCTTGTACGAGTGCACGCATATGTTTAGTRAGCGCGCAGGTGCACAAGTATGAGTTGCTAAAGTGTTTGCCTGTTTGTACAAGAAAAAATTTCTKTATGTGCGTAACAATTTAGAATGCAACAGCAACTCAAGTAAATGAAATTCAAACAGCAAAAGGCTGCTGAAATCAACTCGAGATAAAAAGCGAAGCTAAACAAAAATTTTGCCGGAAGTGCTGGCACGTAAGTGTGAAGCAATACCGTTAAAAAGAAAATGTGCACAAGTGTCAACTTAAGTTGAGAAGTGTTGTCGACTTTGAAGACGTTCAACGTCTTACTCCGCATATAAGTACATATGTGCTATTCCATGCAATTGTATGTGTTTCTTGCCTCATCATCCTGCCCTTCACGCGTTGAAGCTTTTCAATGGCATTRGTGTGCAAGAAAAACGCACCTCCATGCGCTAACCAGCGCGTGACGGCACTTTGCTTGACACTTTTTGTCGCGTACTTTTTTCCCACCCAGCTACTGCTGTTATAAACCCACTCAACAATGGACAATAACAACAGCAGCAATATAAGCAAAACAACAACGTAGCGGGAGAGCGGACCTACAAGGAAACACTTGAATTGTTCTGCGGTAAAAAAGCATAAATGGCGCTTCTGAAATCTTTTTATTGACATTTTGTTTGCATACATACATACTTGCTGTCAAACATGCATKCATATCTACTATTCAAATATATACTACACAAATGTATGCATATCGTTGTGTTCCGCTGATGAGGATATACCCACTTTCATTGTTTGTTTGTCTCTGTGATACGCCAAGTGGCAGGTAAACAAAGTCAAATGCGAATTTAATGCGATTTCTATTGCCGAAAACTGCTGACAAGGCATTTGCTGCCAGTGTGATGGAAAAGAAAACGCGCAGATGCGTAGAAACRACGTCAAAATAGATTTGGTAACATAGAATAAGAAAAACAAATATGCCAAGCGAAGAAGGAAAGAAAATAACTTTGTATAAAAAACAGATACTTRGCAAAGCAGCTTAGTGTGCAAGCAAATTGCCTGATTTCCTTAAATAAAATAATTTTCGCCGTGTATGTGTTCGTTTTTATATATAAAGCAGTGTTGTAGTCGTGARTTGCACTTGAGTACTAAGCGCAGTTTCGTTGACAACAAAACGCGCTTTTCGTTCGTTAATGGTCTGCCAGTTACAGTGTGGAATGACAGCTGAAATCCATTTTGWTTGCGGTTCGGGGTCCAATAGGAAATCAGGAAGTAAAAAAAAAAGTAATATTTCTATAACGCTCTTGAAAAAGCTGTTAGTAGCTTTGATTATTATATGTACTTTCATTACTTATGCTCGCTGCTGTAAAATACATATGCGTAGATATTTTTTGTATTGTAGATATTATTTTTCTCTCTGTTCTGTATTTTTTCTTTCAATTCCAACCATTTCACGCCACTCCATTTGCTCTGAGTTTATTTTTAGCACTTTGTCGCYACAATTTCTAAACTTCAATTGTTCTCAATCAAAGACTTGCAGTGTGTTTTAACGTATTTCCAACGCATAAACGTCATTATGGCAGGCATTCAGTTCATTTATTATATATTCTCACATTATGTAAAATAATACAAATGCCTACTTATATAAAATTACCGAAAATGGCATAAATCAAAATACGCTTAGGTAGGCTTTTGTTGACAACCAAACAGAAAAATGCAAATARAGCCGATTTCTGCAAAAGAAACAGAAATCAATTGGTGACTTTAGTATAGAATTAATGACAATAAGTTTCGATTAATTTATGGTGAACTTGGCATCTATTTAAAGGAAGTGGCAAAAACCGTTTTACATATCGCAATTGATAGACATCTAATGTTTCAGAAGGTAACTAAGGAGCGGTCTCA
>NW_017535097.1:726313-727204 GCF_001853355.1 Bactrocera latifrons
CTAAACAAATCTGAAACACTCGTTTCCGCTTCCAATTTTTAATTAAACTCAATTGCTACACTCTTTTTCTCTAACAATCAACTTTGTATGCCGCACAAACCACTTGCACTACCTTAACTTTTCGGCGGTTTTCATTGCCTTTTGATCACGTACATTCAATTGCATAACTTACGGCATTCGCCCACTTGTGTTTGTAAATTTTCCAATTTGCGCGCTCTTTCTCAAAACAAAACTACATGCGGCCAGTTGTGGTATGCAAAAACAAAGCGCAAGTCGGCAAACGTGCTAGACTGCACTTCATCAGGTGTGTTGGCATAGGTCCATATGCACTGGTGTGTGCGTTGAGCAGCGTTTTAATTGTGCCAAACCGCGAGTTTCTCCACTACCACTGCCAGTTGACTGTTTTGTTGGTTTTGTACTATTTTATATTCAGTTATATTCGCTGAAAGTTRTTACGCTAAATAACAATTTGTGTAGTGAATTTCTAATTATGTGCACAATTATACAATATGCACTTGTGTGTGTATCTGCTTTTCATGCGTTACTCATACGCCATGACCTGCCAGTAAAATAACTTTACTTAAATTAGCTTTTTAGTTGTGAGTACAATGTATAATCGACTAACTTGGAAAAAAAACAAAAGCAACAACCATTCGACGGGGGAAAAATTAATTTTTTCTCGCGCATATTTACAAATTATGTAATTAACCTGACGAGTGGAAATATTACAACTAATATTATTGAATTATAAGATATGTATAGTTTGCAGCTAATGTTGCACACAGTACTGCAGTACTTCAAATGGTGGAGAGTATACAAATTTTAGCTTTTTATTGAATTTCTGCTACATTTTAAGCATTTTTCAMACCAAGTAAAAACAATTTTAATATC
>NW_017535097.1:728912-733219 GCF_001853355.1 Bactrocera latifrons
AATATTTTGACTCTATGATTATCGAATTTTTTCTTTCATATTTCTAGACTAAAATAAGTTTTATAATAAGCTAAATAAATATCAAAAACATGCCCACTGCKGACTAAATGTAACAAGCCAGCAGATATACAAGCGAAACCAATAAAAGCGTTTTAAAAAATAATAATTTTTGTATGAATTCTGCATTCGGCGACAGTGTTGCACGCCCACAAAGTTTGCAAAAAGTCAAACTTTCAACATCYAAAGGCATGCGTGTCTATATGCCACAAATATCAGGCATTTAATAAAATATGCAACATATGCTACGCGTGCAACATGCCGCCCAGCATATTTACCAACAACGCCACGCTGCCACACCTACTTTTCTGTTGCCATAAGTGAGGCAATTAAAATTACTTCGCATTGTACATTTGCATTTGTGATTTCCCGCCGCCTGTGTGTGTGTGTGTGTGTGTGTGTGCCGCTGTTGCAAAGTTAATGAAATACACATGTACAAAAGTCAGCAACAACAAGCAAACATATGTTGCCGCAACTAAGTTAAATGTTCATCACTTACCATTGTGTGTGCGTGAAATGCGAATAAATGCCAAGCGCATTCATACACACATACAAGCATACAACGGTATATTTAAGCAAATAAATGCAAGCTGCTGGCACTTGCATATAGAAAGTCATACCCAGCTGCCGTACACACGTAAGCTACAGAGAGGAGCACGTGTGTTTAGTTGGCRGCTTTAGAAACTAAAATTATTAWTATTATTATTTTCCTTTTTGGTGTCAGAGCGCAGTTTACTCAGTCAGAATTATTGCTCTTTCACAGAGAAGGTAGACGATAACAGTATTTGTCAGCATGAACTAGTCTGTCACTAGTTCATCAGCTCGCAGTCACATCTACTGCTGGGTGGTAATTGCAAACTATTTTGTCATTTTCTCACACACACTCACGCAATTACAAACGTTTTCGTTCATACTCACACACACACATGCTAATTTTGGTCTTTTGTTCAACCACCCGCCCACCGCTTTGCAGTGGCGTGAAGGCGTATGCGTCAAATAACTTTTTGCTTTCAGCGCTCGCTTTCGCGTCGCTTTGTTGTGGTTGCGAAATATTTGCATATTTCAAATGACTTGCACTAATTAATACTTGCCGCACTGTACACATACAAGTTCGCCAATTGTTCGTAGGTGTTGTTTGCATCTGCATTTTGCGTATGCAGTTTATGTACTCAAAGAATTCTCAGTTAAAAAYTAAAAGTGGCAGCATTCATATAACTGCTAATTAAGGCTACAAGTGCTTCACATCGCAACAACTGATGTAAAAGGAATGACAGGCAAATGGACTTTGTGACCGAAGTTCTTAGGAATTTTTACCATTTGACTGCCGCAAATCTCATAAAGTGTGAGAAAGGAGACCCACTATGACACCACCGGTAGTAATACTCACTCATTATATCGTCTCCTCTCTGGACAATCATGTGCTTCTGATGAATTACATCCGTACATCCATTTTATTTGTCCAACCTCTAAAACTCCAAACAGTCATCCAGAAACCTTCGAATTCTTGCATTCGCTTAGGAGATATTTTACAGTAGTTTCTTTTTCTATCTACTGAAGGTCCACTCCAACCATAACCATGGATAAAGCCGTAGACATCGTCGAAAGGGGTATGACTGCAAAAGTTGCCATTGGACTCAGAGAGTATCGCTTCCTAAACGAACACGTGCCTGAACACTAGGAAATCCTCAGTCACTTGGACTTCACATCGGACCACTTGAATCATCAAACCATATCATARCAACTTAACACTTCCTTCTTGAATGTACCGCGTTTGTGAGGTCAAGACTTAAACACCTGGGAGCGCATACTTTCAGACATCCCGCCGAGTTGACGGAAATGGAAATTAAACACCTGTGTGAATTTGTATTGGCTAGTAAGCGTCTTGCTAATTTACAGTTCGAAAAGCGGAGTTCTTVTTTACCATGACATTATAAAGGACTGCATATAGTAGTCCACGTGAGATTATCGATCCGCCACCTAACCTAACCTGCTAGCATCTACAACAGTCATTGCATAGTACATGTCTGCCTGTTAGACAGTGACCTGTTAACGCTCTTACTAGAGTTCCTGTGTCATTTCTTTTAAATTTTGATAGTCGGCACGAGCRACATAAGTTTCTTCCATGCCACATTTGCCTTCTTATTGAGAAACTCAAGTATTGACCTCAACGAGCTCAATTTATAACATGTGCTTTGAATAAATATCTAAACACAAATAACCACAAACGCATACATCCAGTTTTTTTCAGAGTCCAATTGTAGGATAGTGCCTGTACTGGCTAGTTCACCTGCTTCAAAGTTCCGAAAATCTATCGTATTGGTTAGAAACTGCAGCTTAGCATCATAGAATGTTCCTTATTACAGACGTCTAATTAGTAGGATTCACTCAGTCTGAGAGTGAACTTTGTTGACGGTTACTTACAGTACAAATCTGGCAGTAAATGTAAAATGACGTTTAATGTCTGACTTGACGTTGTTCCAGAAGCTCCACTGCTGCAGATATTTTAGCTGATCTTTGTATGCGCATTTCTTTTCCTTTAATGGCCGCCATACTGGTTAACTGCTTATCATAATCTGTCYAACAACTACTATGTATAGCCAATGAGCTACCCGAAGCGTGAATCCCCATTTTGTCGCCGCCATCCTTTTGCAGCTGTGAAGTGCTCTAGATACTTTCTTGAGACTAGTACCTAAATTTGGTTCCCATGACAACTTGCTGTCTAAAATTAGTCCTAAGATAAGAAAAGTAATCTTTAAGAAATATGAACCTGCTTCACTTTCTGAATATCTGAGAGAAGCATTCAATCTAGAAATGAAGAAATGATAATTGTATGTAGAAAATATCATATTTAGCGCTTAATAAAAAATATTGTCTTACAACATAACTTCGACAACAGTACGAGAGCATTATATGTGAAGATTCTATCAAAAGGTCACCTTTGGCAATTTGCCTGGTAGCAACTTCTACTTTTTTCGCTTTAACAGCAAATGACTGACCATGTCTTAAATAATTACCTCACTTACTTTAATTAAGCCTAACAAATAACAGTTAAAAGCCCGCATAATTTTCAAATGAAAGTAATTACAAACAATTAAATAGCTAACACAGAGCAAGTGATAGCTTGGTGCCTAAAGTCAGGCCGCCGCGGCACATATAGATAGCACTTTTAGGTAAAGTATAAATGCAATAAAAACAACAATAAACACTTTTCGGCGCGCATCATTTGCTTTAACTTCGAACAACATATTTTTCCAAGCACCTAAAAGTGTGCTACAATATTTTGTAAGCGCTGCAGTTGCTTGCCAAACAAAAAAGTACAACGGAACAAGCAAAACAAAGAAGACAAATCAACACACACAGACAACAAAGCAAAGGCTAAAGTTGCCGCATTTTATGACTTGCAATTTCGGCAATTTCGGCAATTTCGTCACACTAAAAGGCAGCCAGCTGCCAACAGCGCACAAAAGTCAGCTGTACAACCTCAAAACAACAAGCAAACTTTCAACGCGCCACCAGCTAAGCATGCACGAGCGCACGTGTGCATGTGTGCGTGTATGCGCACATATATRTATGCTTGGCACTAGGACTGCGTAGTTCCGGTAGGAGAAAATTTATCAGTAGAAATTTTTTAACGCGCCGAAGTCCAAATATTTGTTCAGCCAACCAACCAACTAAGCAGCTGGTCAACTGTGCTGCCGGTGCATGGTAGTGGTGCGGTTGATGTTGTGCCAACAAAATTAATGAGTTAACTTTAAATTAAGTGCTGGTCGAGAGTGTGAGCAAGCAGATAGCAGATTGCGGGCAGACAGCTAGTAGGTAGCAGCACGGCTAAAGTAAAAACGTAAACAAATTACTTTGCGAAAAATGCCGAAAATTCGTAAAATACCTACAAACGAGCCGCAGCTGGCGCATTGAGGAGGGAAGCGAACGCAAAAGATCCGGAAAAAGACAGTTGCTATTTTTAGCTGCTCTTTTCAACCCTAACGGTTGTTGCTCCAGTTGATATGTGCTTTACGGTTGAAGCAAATGTCCGCCAGCACTTTTGTAGCTGTGAACTTGGTCGGCACAATGTCTAGYCTCTGCTGATATCTATGGAATTCACTGTGCTTTTCCACTTGCTACACAGCTGCAGGTGTATGCACGTATTTTCCTATAATAGGGTGGTTAAACAAAAAAAAAAACGATTATTGTTTTGCGCTTGATACACTGAAAAATGTATAACCATTTTTGTTTAGCATTTCATATAAAAC
>NW_017535097.1:733602-736614 GCF_001853355.1 Bactrocera latifrons
TTTGTCTTCCATCAGGACAACGCTAGACCACACACATCTTTGATGACTCGGCAAAAACTGGGGGAGCTTGGCCAGAGAAATTTTGATGCATCCACCATATAGCCCTGACTTTGTACCATCGGACAACCATTGTCTTGGCTTCAAGAAAAGCCTGTGAAAATTACTTGTCGCAGTTTTTCGCCGAGAAACCAGAAAAGTTTTACACTGTTGGAATAATGTCTTAAGCTGAAAAATGGCAAAAAGTGGTCGACCAAAATTATRCATATTTGGTTCATTAAAGTTCATTATAAATATATAAAAAAAATAAGTTGAAGTTTGATTAAAATTACAAAAAGACATTTTCGATTATGCAATATTAACTTTTTGACACACCCTAGTATATTTACATCAATTTTGTCGTGTGTTTTCAAATATAAACGTGCCTTTGTTAGCGCTGCAGTCTATTTGTAATGCTTTGCTTATATCGCACTGACCAAGTTCTTTTGTAAGCGCTACAATTTTCACACTAAAATATTTAAATTTAATTTCTCTGTTTCATTTGCTTGAACGCAGAYGCAGTGAAATGTAAATTACTACAATATTAGTTATAATTACAAAGCACTGGATTCACAGCGCCAAAATTAGAGACCAAAAAGTTAAAAAAAAAGTTAAATCTGCTTATTCAGCCGATTTAGTTTGCAGTGCTTGTCAAGAGCAGATACAGACAGATGCTGCAAATTTCCTCGAAATCTGCAATTTCAAAATATATAAGCAAAAATAAATATAAAAAATTACAGTTAGTTTATGCTGATATATTTTACGCAAAAGAAAAATKCAATTTTTTTCCAAAATTTTTAATTACGCTATCTAAAAGTCATGCGCCAAAATTCCCTGCTTCCGACACTTCTAAAATCTCATTTGAAATATAAAGAGCTCAGCAATAGAATGAACATATGTATATGTGCGGAAAATATGGTATATGTACTCACCAACAACAAGTAAGCTGGTGCACTCAGCTAGTAACAAAATATTCTGCTATTTTTAATTAACAACATTAACAACTTTTCTGGCTTCCAAGGATTACCAGGAATATGGGTATAGACTTTTTCGACTGGTAATTTATATTTTGCTTTTCTTCTTTTCCGAAAAACTACAATATTTAATGCTGCTCCGCACTACCGCTCATTTTTCGCTTCATTTTCGCATTTTCATTAGTACGCCAGCTCATGTTTTATGCATAATTGAAGTAAATGTTGCATTTTTTGCAGTTATTTCGCACACTAAAAAAGGCAGCCCTGCGGTATTTGCATTATGCGAGCTATTAAATAATTTGCCGAAATGGTGAAAAGTAAATTTTCAAAAGCGCTAACTTTAATTTACAAAAAAGTGCAACAAAAGAAACCGCATGTTAGTTAAATATTAGAAAAAAAAACGAACGAAATAAGCTAATGGCGTAACACCAAAAGGTGAAGCATAGAGTCCTTGCCAGRGTTGATATTATGGCAMTGCTTTGTAYGGCTCATTTCATTTCGCTGCTGCCCTCAATCTGTTAATAAAGAGTGATCYATTTCGAGGTTCTATTCACTTTTGTAATTCAAAATTAAATAGGAGTGTTTATTACCATCCGAAAGCACCTTCTTAAGCATASATTTTTTCGAAGGTCATCTCCTTCAAATGTTGGCCGTGGCTAMGTCTCAGCTGGTGCATCCATTGAGTCCAATTTTTAATGACTCGTTCGAGCATTTCTACTGGTAGCTGGCGAATGGCATGCGTGATGTTTTGCTCCAARGCCTGAATCAAAGCAAGATTGTCCGCATAGACTTTAAACATTACATATCCCTACAGGAAAAAGTCGAACGGTGTGATATCACATGATCTTGGTGGTCAATCGACCGACCCAAAACGTGAAATTATCTACTAATCGAAGTGTTCTCGCAATAAATCCATTTATTGATGCCATGTGTGGGAAGTGACGTCGTATTGCTGAAACCAAATGTCGGCAAAATCACTAGCTTCAATTTCATGCACCAAGTAGTTGAATATCATGGYGCGATAACGGTCGCCACTGACGGCTACGTTATCACCAGCATCAATTTTGAAGAAATATGGATCGATGATTCCACCACACCAAAGTGTTGTTTTTTTCTGGGTGAAGTGACAGCGCTTGAATCTCTTCAGGTTGTTTTTCAGCCCAAATGCGACAATTTTGCTTGTTTACACAGCCACAGGTCTGATCGCTGATCGAAATTTGCCTCGAAAACGTCAAATATTCTTGGAACTTTTCAAGAGCCCATAGAGGGAAGTGATGTAGTTTGGGAAGGTTGAGTGCACTTAGTTCTTTCCCAAGCTGTATTTTGTACGTTTTCTGTTTAAGATCTTACGTAAAACGACGCCGCTCCAATACGGYCACCAATATGTAGCAGAGCCAGAATACCGAACAATTACTGAATACCCCTTGATCGAACAACTACACAGTGAGACCTTGATACACCCGATTATGAATCACAAAGTACACCACTTTCTACACAACGATGAGTTGTAGCACTATTTCGACCACACTTTGTTCGCGTCTAACTCTAGAAAAGTACTGAAGTTCATTCACAATGGATCAATTAACACCTTCATCGAGCCCCATCCATTATATGGCGTCCTTGGAGTTTAAATACCAAAAGTACTAAACATATGTTCTGTATGTAGARAGTTCCTCCATCATTTTTATAYACGCCATCATACCAATTATCCTAAYACCCAAACTATGGTCATATGGTACGACCGGTTCGAAATAGCTCATTTCGTGAGCTTTTCAAAGGGTGATTACGAAGGGAGTTAATTCAAAATTTGTAGAGCAAGTGAAAAAATCAATAACGGAGAGTTATAATTTTCCACATAAATACGCCACTTGTCTCTAGTCATTCAGCAAATAGTTAATAAATATAATTTTTTTTCTCAAACGTAAAACAACAATACTTAATAAGAAATATAAAATTTTCCAATATTAATAATATTCCCGTAGTCTTGTCTTATTTGATTTTT
>NW_017535097.1:737957-741788 GCF_001853355.1 Bactrocera latifrons
ACTTGCAACATTTTCTAACAGCTGTTGTTGTTACCACATTATCTGTCTTCCCACAGTTGTTTTTTTTTGTTTTCTTTTATAATCTCTTTTCCTCCTGTATCTATTTAAATCCGCCCGAAAACCTCTAAACGCTATCCCATAAACATTTCCGGATTTCTTATGAACATAAATTGGTCACAGCAACCAAGCAGTATGATGAACCACCACAATAACAACGGTAACCGGAGTAAAACACAGCAATCAGCGTTTCCTACACAAATTTATCTCCGCTCAGTTGTCGCTTAGCGGCCGGATAYACCGCGGCGACCGCGCCAGGCAACGGTAGTGCCCTTTCCTAACACACCCTCATCCTTCACCACGCTGGCAACCGGAGATGCGTTTAATGCTTAACAACTGTCAGCGTTGCCAACTTTAAATGAGAAATTATGAAAATGTGGCAAAGCAAATGCGCGAAGTCATAAATAAAGCAGGCAGCAGAGACAAAAAGGATTTATGCAAAAGAAAAAACGATGCACGCGGAAATTTATGTTTCACAATATGTGTGTGCACTTGCGCACATTTTGTTTTTGCTGTTGTTGCTAATATGAAATTATGATTACAAAAAGCAGCTATTTAAGCAGCAGCGCAGCAATGAAACATTTGCGCAACAGCAGTGGCAAATTACCAAAAGAGACAACAAAACCAAAGTGTGGAGGGGAAATGAGGAGGGATTTAATATGCATACGCATGTACGCGCTATAACTGKCGCTGCTAAGCCAACTGTGCTGCTGGTAGAAAGTAGTGAAACAAACGCGTCGCGGCCACTGTCATCAGAACTCAACAAATCGTTGCCCTTTTGACGGCACAACATCCCTCCAGCACATCCTGACGTTTTGTCTCGCGTTTCCTGCTATTTGCGTTCATCTTTTTATTTATTTATTTATTCACTGTGCAATTTACAATGTCTTTATATAACCTTCCAATGCCACCGCGCGCGTTTACGCAACAGCGTTGATGTCGCGCCGCGCTCGCCTTTCCCATTACTCACTTTCGTGTGGAAAATATCGACTATGTTGCGCAACCATTTCCATGCGTAATGCGTCAGCTGCTTTGAATGGCATCAACGAGTGCTCGAGWTATTTTTGAATTTTTCCTCCTTGGCTGTGGGGCCGCTCCGTGGCTACTTCTGTTTGTGGAAACGCATAACATTAGGCGATTTAAAGCGCTTCTCGAAATTTATTATCTCTTTTTATTACTCGCGTAGCGCGCGAAGCCTCGAAATTTAGAGTGTCGCACGCAGTTTAAGATTTTAATGGTTATCTCTTTTGTGTTCTGTTTAGAAAACAATGAAAATAAAATTAATAAATCCTCAGAATTAAAAATTAAGAAATCTCGCAAAAACTCAGTTTTCAGTTGGAAGATGTTGGAAGATAGTCGTTTAGTTCACATACTACGCTCTCAGGGCTCGCTTGGCTCACCACCAACAATCCGCTGTTTGCAAGGCGATGTAGAGATGGTTTTTCTTTTATTGTTTCTTTATGGCTGCGCCAGCTTAGTGAACATAAGTTTTGTTTCTGGTAGAAAGAAAGAGTTACGCACTGATCGAAAAATGTACAACATTTAGATTATTATGAGGACGGTCAGATAATTGCTTAGTCTCACTGCCAGATGGCGCCCCAATYGCAGGAGACTCTTACTAGTAGTTGCTCAAGTGTTCAGATTGACTCAATGAGGTCGCACTACAGTTTTTTCAAGTGTAACTCGCAGATACCACGAAATGGGTTAYCACGAATGATAGCTTAGCAAAGGTYCAAGTAATAGCCAAAAYTGTGGACTTCCCTCGAAAAACCTGCTCCAAAGGGAGTGAAGATGTGCTATATGTTATTAGAAAAGTTTAATTGAGATAACTCACCCTTTAACCAATACTTTACGGTATAAAGTCAGCCTTAGTTTCGAAAACTTTTTTCTATTTGGTAAATGGGRACTGCGAAAATTATTGATCCGACTCAACCCATTTTTCGCGCACGAGTGAGTTTCTATACTATGTATATCTCACGATAGATCTAAACTTTCGATAAAAATTCGCGATAAGAACTGCGATCCCTTTATTCGGTACCAAGAGGCTTGAACAGTTTTCTTCSGACTTGGATAGTTTTTGGTCATAAGCTGGCACACTTCAAAGGCAGTATTTGTTGAAAGTTTTATTTATTGGTACTTAGCTCGTATACTGAAAACTGAAAGAATCGGATGAATTTTATGATTTTTGTTAAATGGCAAGTGAGCGTGGTTGTAGACCGTTTTCAAACTGCGGCACAGAAATATCAGAATTAGGCCATCATCCATCTTGAAATCGGTCGAGCAGGTTCCGTGATATGRGTTTTCACCAAAATATGTCCATCGCCAAATTTTGACTGTTTCTCTATGATCACGGATACTAAATTTTATGTTTCTTTCGAATTATTTATTAATTTAAAGTACGAGTATAAAAATTACTATCCTAGAAATGTTTTCTTAATTAATACGAAACCTATTCCATGCTCAAAGAAGTTCACTTGCTGACGCATGTCGCTTTATGAGAATGTTTCTATTTTTAGCAATAAAAAGATGTCTCACATCGGTCTCAGTTGCGCCAAAAACCTAAAACATGTGCATTCAAATTTCTTACGGCTTGTAATCATAGCACCTTAAGCCTATTATATATTTTACTGGCGACTTAACGGTCTTACTTGTGAGAGGATTATTTTATGGAAATAGATTTTTAAGCTGCAACATCACCGCCAACTAAATCTTTATGGATAATGTTTCTATTCTAACAGACTGACAAGTCTTATTTCAAAATTGTGCCAATTAAAAGCAAAATCYACTTCAAGCATTTTCTTTTACTTTCAACTTTCTTCTTTTCTCTTTTAATACAGCGCTTTTTCCGCTGTAATGCCCTAGAGTCTTCCGGATGTTACTTGTTGTAGCAAATTTATTTAATTCCTGTGTTGCGGGGGTGATACACCACTCAATGCGCCCACAAGTCAGCCATTGGCGTTTAAATACGCGCTTGCTGTCGCTCAAGGATTTCTGCAGCTTAAAGATTAGGTAGAAAAAGCAGAAGATTAAATTGTTTGGTTCAATGGCAGTGTTTGTAGGAGGCATACATTGCTTTTATTTGTGGSTGTAATATTTTTATCCTTTTATGTTTTTACTTCATTCGATTGCGTTCATTCCTAATCAGACAAATAAATACACTTCAAAGCTTGCTGTCGTTATTTCTTGATTTTGTAAAGACTTCAATAGCTTGTGAAAAAAATATGTATTTTTAGTTAAGAATGTGTTTGAATGTATATACACACATTCAAACAGCAGCGCRCTTGTCCGATATGAAGAGCGGGGCTTCATTTGTTCATGTTTTTTTTTTTTCACAAACTGAGTTCAGTTACTTATTTCAATCTTATTAATTTCCATGAAAACGAAATAACTCATACAAAAAACTAGTGCCATCGTAAAGCGCACTGAAATTGAAGATGATGAAATTGACGCATTTAGAGTGATGATAATTCACAAGCCATAGCTTAGAAATCATTAAATCCCCAAAAAGTCTCTGTTTGGTATAACCTATGGACAGTGCGTATCAAGGCGATCATAATGAGACGGCTAATGAGGAACTCTATACAGACAAGATGAATGACTTTTTCGTCCAAGTTCTGAATGTCGACAACCTTTCGTTGCAACAAGATTGCGTTGTRTGCCATACGGAAAACGGAACGATAAATTTTTTGAATGAATTTTTTTGTTAGCGTTTTATCTCACGTTATGAGCGTGTGGAATAACCTCCAAGCTGATGCGATTTAACACTAATGGTCT
>NW_017535097.1:741899-746312 GCF_001853355.1 Bactrocera latifrons
TTTTGAAAGCTAAGTTCTTGACCATTACATTAAACTATATGCGTTCGTCTTGAAAACCACATTTCTACAAAAAATTTCTACAAGCATCTGGTATTTCTARGTTACTTGTAATAGGTTCAGCGAAATCGCATTTTCATCTTTTCTTTTTACTAGCGTAGACACCGCTTAGGTCATTATAGCCGGTGTGGGAAAGTTCTCTGAGCGCCAATCACTTGGAAGTAGCCAGAAACGATTCTTTTATCCCGACTCMAAAAATTCACGACTTCCGGTCTTAGACCAAGTATCTTCCGGTTAGCCAAAAAACATCCATTTAAAGGCGAACTAAAGTGAGAAGGTGAAAYATTYCTTCGCAGTGTTGCGCGCTGGGTTTGAGAATCGCTACGCAAAAAAYTCGCCAAAGAAAAGAAGAAAACAGYCTTTCACCTTTTCTACCTGCTGAWATTTTACACATCTCAGCAAATATTAATGAACATGCTAAATAAAGTGACATAACTATTAATTTGTTGCCACAAAAGTCTACCTCAGGTACACAGATATGCTTTACTGCACTACCAACAAAATGATATCACTACAAGCGCTTATACTTCTTGTAATTCGCYGATTGTCGCCGTAAGCTTGTAAGTTTTTTTCTGCCGCACACACACACACATAGTTATCTATATATATGTATTTGTCATTATACATGAGAATGACGAATGTGCGATAAGATAATATTATACGAGTTGCCCTTACTAACTCGGAAGCAGCGAGCAAGCAGAAGTAATTTGAGCGACAACAGCAGAAGCACGAGAAACTCATCAGCAAGTTATGCTTGCCTGAATGCGACATCTACAAACACATATCGGTAGCAACACATTAGCAGCGCGGTGGCGGCGGCGGCAAGATGAGCAACAAGCGTAGAAAATATCAGAAACGCAACGCAAAGCGACAACGTAATACAAATGTGTAGCAACAACATGCGTTGCGGAGCAACAATAATAATAACAACAATAACAGCAGCAAAATTTGTTATGATAGTGTTGGTGTGCTGAGCGACGAAGATTAAGAGGCAAAAGCGTCAAGCCGCAACGAAGTAACGTTTGCCTTGCAAATAACGGGAGCGGATGCCCGGATGCCTGCGGCGGTGGCAAATTTGTCTTGATAACTTGCGCACCATTCATACAAACATCATATGTACATACATATGTGCAAACAGTGACGATCAAGACAGTAGCAGTATGAAGAAAAGTTGCGCATGTGACTTCGTCAAATCCTTTTGGAAAAGCTTGGCGTTCATTTTATGTCCATTGCTAGCCGATTTTTCGGTTTTTAGGCTTAGAACGCAGTTTCTTTTGAAATTGCTCTTCTAGCTTGATCTTGTGATTATATTTGGATCTTGTGAATAACCGTTCCGAGTAGGTCAATTTTGTACCATAGAACCGCCTGTTGTGAAAATTGTTTCATTTTAGTTGAATTTCTAAYTTTTTTACATTCTTTTTCGAATAATGTTTCCATTTTACGATTTTTTCGTTCTTCCGTTGCTCGTTTATCTTCTCATTTAATTGTTAAAACATTCTTTCCCGAGATTTACAGAGTAAACACGCTGTAGCTTCTAGCTCACATCGTCAATATTTTTCGATATTATTTAATAAAGGACATGGCACAAGTCTTATTGGAATCTTGTGATGTATGCCTTTTAATAATTTACTGTATCAGAAAAGACTATAATATTAGGATGGAAAATATCATCACCAATTTATTAGATTGGCAAATATCTCCCTACCGCTTTTTTGCTCTTTATTCAATGCTTTATAAAAAGTGTTACAGTGATCGGATTTAGTTCGTTAATCTGTTTTCATGTAGAMGACAACTTCATAATACTTCCTCTTGACAATTTGCATTTAACGAAGAAAAACTTTAAAATAAAGCGAATTGCGGCGTTAGTGAACTCTATGTTTACACGTCTACAATTGTTGAACGCAATATTCAAACTAATCATGCATCGCGTCTTTTCGTAGGTTATGTCAATACATATCAATGCTCATTCTACTTATTCAAGACTCATTATTGAAGGTCTTCAGTGTGGTCTTAAGTTAGAGCATTGGGAACCACGGTATATATCTCACTTTTGAGCGGGCCAGCTCGTCTGCCTTTTCATTTCCTTCTGTTCCTATATATTTCCGGGTAAAAAGATGTGTTAACCAAATTAACCTACTGATAGTCTAGTTATTGCCTGCTTGCTTAAGCTAACTACTTTGACTTGGTATTGGCGCTACGAATATCCTTAATTTCTGCTAGGCTATTCACTAAAAGGGTCATGGCCTTGCTGGTTTGAGCAGAGGCCCACTTGGCACCTTATGTTATGCCCTAAGTTTCGGGCTGAAAGGCTGAATTGTAGTCATTTACCTTGAAGCTGCCTTCTGCACAGATAAGTGAAGAATTCTTGTGCATATGCCGTTAGAACTGTTGCTCACAAAACCATTGGTCCATTCTTCTCTTTTTTTGGAAGGAAAACGTTGTGTTTACATTACACTGTGGAACATTTTTCAGATTATTGTCTGGGGGGTGAGAAATTCAGGTACTAGGTCAGTATAGTTAAACCCTCAAAAGGTTTGGCGTTCGTATGTGTCAGTTTTTTTTTATGACCTTCCGACCTTATGACCCTTTTTCCCTTATCTTGATGTTTTTTCGCTTAGTTGTAACATTTTGGCAAAAACCACAAAATAAAAAAATAAAAAAAACAATTTCCGAGAATGCTCTTAACAGCCTTGCGACAGAATCATATAGTTGTTAGAACGATGGTTTCCCAACTTCTTTGATTGCCTGCCATGCATTCAATATATATCAATCAAAATATTGTTGAATGCGTCGCTTAGCAGGTTAAGCCGCGATCATCAAAAGAGTTAAGAATAATATTATGATATTATGTCAAAGATAACCTACGCAACCTTAGTTGATGTAGTTTTCATTGCAGACCTTTTTCAACTGTTCCAGCTGTTCAATGAGGCACTTTTTCGATAATACCATCCACCAYATGACAGCACCAAATGGTAGTATGAGGCGGATGACACTTGAGACCACATGCGGTCATAAACCCTACCTTATGGCAATTATTCATCTGCAGAGATTTCAGGTTCGAAAAGCTTTGGAAGACCTGCTCTCGATGTTTAATTTCGGTTTAGTTCTTTATCTAGGAAACGTCGGCATATTTGACAGAGCTCGAGAGTGCCCTACTTTGTGGCAATGGTTTTTCTGCAGAAGTTCCAGTTTCTTTGAAAGCACTCGATGTTCTCTTTCCATTTTAGTTTTATTGAGATAACTTCGAGATATTCTTTAACAGAGCTTGAGAGTAAATTGTCTTAAGTAGATTTTAAAACCTTCTGCTCACACTGGTAATTTTTCTCACGTAACGGTACACATACGCACACAAGCACATATATTAACGAACTCACTTAGACAAAAAGTAAATTAAGCTCCTTTCCTCTTAGAGAAGATTTAATCTTAATGCGTCCACACACATACACTCACACCAGCGTGTCTGCGCGCATTGAATTAAATGATGTGCATACAAACGTACCGTTATAAAAATGCATACAAATACATGCACGCACAAGCGTAACTRTCTTGCTGCTGAATTGTGAAATCTGAAATCTTCTGCACTCATTATTTTCCATTTAAGCGTCGTGCCATGACTGACAGATTTATAATGTTGCATTAAAATGTTGCAGCGAGAAGCTCCTCACATATCACACACACACACACACATATATATATATAKAKTCAGTCAAAGCTGGCATTCTCTGATGTGTGTATTTAATATTATATATTCCGGCGAAAGTGCACCGCACATTAATTTATATAAAAGCAAAAGCAACAAGACTTTGATAAACCAATTTGACGTTCATCTTTAATTACAACTTTGTTGCAGCTTGCGAAATTTTGTGGCATTTTTCGTAGCTTAGCAATGAAGGGCATAATTARTTTTATTTTATCTTCATACTACTGCACTTGAGGCAGAATGCTTACGCTGAGTGCAACTGCCGGAAAATCCAAAATTACAATGAAAACTCGACACTWAAATTAAATTAAGTGGCAGCCCTAATTTTTCAATTATTATTTTGTGAGTATTTCGAGCATTGAGAGAAAAATTGTTTTAATTTTTATAACAAACTTTCTGAACTTTCACATGAAGGTAGTTAAGTAAGAATGCTTACACTTCGGGCTCAATATATAACTCAACAGAAATGCTACCATCTTTCACAGTTCAATTAAGTTTCCACGTTTGCATGTGAACCACATAAAAATGGTGTCAGCTCATAAATAGTATTAACTCAACTCTGACTAACAGTCAAACTAAATAAAACAGTAGACATGTTTTCTCTTTTACATCATAAAATACTGACCAATCACTCTTAACTGCGAGCATACTTGTAC
>NW_017535097.1:747082-751857 GCF_001853355.1 Bactrocera latifrons
AAAAACATGCGCTGGCCACAAAAGTGTGTCAAGCGATTATTTATTGATGTGGAAAATAGTCGAAAAAGCAAAACTCAGCAGCACGTGACAGCGTTGCTAAAATGCAAACTATATTATGGGTAGTRTGCAGATAGAGGCATGCGGTGGAGACAGCGCAGTGAATAGTGTGAAACCCTGACTTTCCGGCTTATATTCATTGGTAGCAAAATAGGCCAAGAACACAAGTGTTTGCGCTTATTATGCAACGTCACAACAGAAAAGCCGAAGCACAACTTTACTTTACTACCAAACGGAGACGATAGTTTAGCGAGCATATTTTATGGTTTAATGCGTTTTTAAAATATATGCTGCAATACTTCACTCTTCCAGTAGCTATGTGCAGATTGTGATTTTGGTGAAAATATCTTTCAGACTCCATGCTCTGTTGATGTTGCAGCTTTATATTTTCTGCCAACTTCAGGACTCTACTCGTGCATGTAAAATCTTTCGATAAATTGCCTCAAATTGTATTCCTTTGTATTGTATGCTCTAGAGCGCAGTGTACTCGTATGTTTCTCGTACTACACACACCCGTTCGCTTTTGACAGCAGCCGTGAGCACTCTTAGTGGCAGGCAATTTGTAGTTGAGTTACATTTAAAAAAAAAAAATAAATGATATAAGTGAAAAATTTTGGATACATTTTATGTTATATGTTCATTGCTATAATTCCATTATGGTCATAAAGCAGCATGCCTCGTGTGACAGCCTAAAAATAAGCAATTTTTGGGAGATTCAGCAAAAAAATTAATATATCAATTTTTGTGTTAATCTTGAAGGCATATTTATAAACATTTGAAAAATACACAAAAAAAATTAAAAAAAAACAAAATGCAAAGTTTTAGAAAAAGAAAAAAATTTCCTCTGAAAAACAAACTCCTGTGTTTAGATAATATTCTTCGCACAATGGTCTGCGTTTGAACTTTTTTTTTATAATTTTAAATAATTTTTTTGACACATTTTTGAATAAAAAAAAAAGTTTTTATGCCTGTTTATCAATTTTAAAAAAATATTCGTACTGGGCATAATGGAAAAGGAACTTTTCAAAATTTTTTCTATACTTTTACTTTTAAACTTCTAACTAAAAAATTATCTTGTTCMAGAAGTAAAATGCTTTCAGCCTCTTTAAAAGTTATTTGTTTTAAATTTTATATAAGTAAATAAATAATTTCATTAACGCACCGTATTTTATTTGATATTTTCGTTAATAACTTTTCCCTTCCAAACTTATAATGAAATATTWTTTTTCCTCCGATTCACATACATATTACGGCGTTTTTTAAACCCACCAAGAAACAAAGAAATGGAATTTCTTAACCGAAAATAGTATTACTCACTCGTATAAAGCAGAGCACACCGACCCGCACTTATTAAATTCCTTATGGTTTAACGCCAGCTACACCGCAGTCCTTTAAATTTCCTGTATACATATGTTTGTATACATACATACATATATACCGTTAATATGCGGTTGAACACGCGCAAATGCTAATAAATCGCAGCGTACTACCAGTTGGCCTTTCACCTGTTACGACCGCGTGTGTGCGCATCTCTGCGGGAAATWTCCTTGAATGGAATTCGTTTCGTAGTGCATCTCTTTTTCGCTTCAAATTTTGCGGTTTTCTGTTTTTTCTTTATWTGGTTTTGTTCCTTTTTGTAAAAAGTCTTGTGTTTCGACAATTTCTGTTTTTACGGCTATTAAATTGGATTATTGTGGATTTTAAAATGYGCTGCATCGAAAATTTACGAGCAGTTACCAAGTCTACTCTAGCCGCAAAGAGCAAATTTATATGTGCGCACATGTGCGTTACTCGTAAAAGTGATGAATATTGCTACGAAATAATATTTATTCTGCAAGCRCATACTGCTATGCATGCGTATATGTCTGTAGGTACATTAGGGTGCAAGTTATTTCTTAAGTTAAGATAAWATTTTTTAAACAACACTTTATTTTTAATAAAAATTGTGCTTAGCTCATATTTTTTGGTATTTTGCATTAAAATACAAAGACTACAACATTGAAAATATGGTATTCTTGTACGCTCTGAAAAAAAGGTCTTAATGATTTTTGCCATAAAACTACTTATTTAAAAGTTATACGCAATTAAAATGATGCACTAAGCATTCATACAAGTGTTCCATGCATTATATGTTGCTCATACGACATGGTGTACAATATGAATGATCAGTATTCATTCATATTCCAGTCATTAATACAKCATATGTTGCTCATACGAYATGGTGTACAGTATGAATGCTCAGTATGTACCTTCTTTCAAGTGCCTGATAAATGATTATAAGTTGCTCATACGACGTGTTGTACATTGCAGATGCTTCATTCCCATAAGTGCCTTATAAMCTGTATGTTGCTCATTCGACCTGGCATTCCTTAAAAATATGGTACATTTGAAACTTTAAGGGATGTTAATAAACAGAAAAAATTCACTTAAGAAATAAAATACACCCTAATATATACTACAAAAGATGAAAACATATATATATATACATACATACATGTATGTACAAACCGCAGCTTTTGAAATAATTTATACGCATGTCTATATATTATGAGCCACWTATCCGCAGCCACTCGTTTCAGCCATGCTACTCAGCCGCATTWCAGCCACAACTCCGAGGCGTCTCAGCGCAGCTCATATTCATTAAGCACTTGTTCATTCGTTTGCATTTTCTTTTGTCCATCTTTCAGAGGAAATCGCTTATTTACTCGCGTTCGTATTGTTGCCATATAAATGTTTAAATTATGACGGCGAATAAACATATTTTATTAAGATCCCACTCATTTGGTTYGTAATTTATTTGAAGCCGCTGTAGTCGCAGCGCAAAAATTTTATACAAATAAAAATGAAATTAATTTACTTTTGGAACTAAAGTATGCTGCCGAGTTGCACAACACTACACGCAGAGCTATAAGAATGAATGAATATTATTATTAAAAATATATAAAAAGTTGAAGTTTAATTGGAAATACGAAAAGACTTTTTCGATTACTCAATATTAAGTATCAGCGCGTATTGCTTTGCTAATAAAAATGTAATAAATTCGAGCTGTTGCTATATTCATAAAAAGCTTTCTGAAAAGGTTTCTAAAAATTTCTCTTAAAAGCTTAAAAACGCATACTTACGCATTTCGTCATATACATATATGTATCGCTTTGAAATATAAATATCGTCCTGAACTTGATGCCTCTTATTTTCTAATATTTCTTCTAATTAGCACATATTTTGGGTGTTGACATAACTTTAATTAATCTAACATTATGTGGTTTTAGCATAACTTTAATTAATCTAACCATACAAAATAAACGCAAACTGTTTTCACCGTCGTTTCATGCGTACCTTCTCGTTTTCTTTCCTTCTTTTCTATACAGTGGATAATCATCAGGCTGGCAATGCGACAAGTGCCGATGGCAGCATCATCTCACCGACAAATGATTCCAGTTACTTAGCATTAGCGATAGTCGGTTCACTAGTCGGCTTCGGACTGGTGACAGGTGTGGTAAGTGCGAACAAGTAAATAAGCGCTGCGCTCACTTATGGAATTATGCTGGCTTAGCCAACAACAAAAGTAAGGTAATATGCTAGGCTATGCTAAATTAACGTTCTCTCTCCTCTCCCCTCTGCTACAGATACTTTGGGTCGTTTATCGTCATTGCAGCAGGCGTCCCACTTCAATGAACTTTGAAAATCCGGTGTACCGTAAAACCACCGAAGATCACTTTAGTTTGGAAAAGAATAATCTGCCGGCGCGCATGTATCCGAGCACAGTGGACGAAGAGGTAAGCGCGCCATGCATAAATAATTTCAATTACATGAAATTTTAAATTGAGATTGCAAGTGCAATAATTACAACTAACTAGCAACTACTAATGCAGTGCTTAATTGAAAATATACAAACAAAGAAAACAAACAAAAAACATAAAAAAAAACATAAAAATCTTAATTACTAATTTTACAATAATTGAGTAACTAAACTAAATTTATAAGTTGAAAGTATTTTTAATGAAATTAAGTAATTAGCATTAGTTTTAAAAACTTAGTCAATAATCAATAGCAAGTACCGTTTAATGCCAGACATAATAAAACTAAACTATATACAAATACTTAGCGTTGTTTACGGTAAATCTAAGGTAATGAACTATGTATGCGTACTTAGCAGTGGTCAAGCACAGCATGCCAATGCGCCAACTAAGATTTGATAATACAAAACTAGTTTAATAAGCATCAGCTTTTTCCTAATGTAAATACCTGTTACACTACACATCAAACGCATAATATGTAAGTCAACATTTTTATTAGCGAATTTTTTTGATTTCACACAATTTCACGCCACCAAAATACTTACATATATGAACTCCCGAAAATGTAGTGAATAAAGCARAAATCAAGCTATAATATAATCATGTGTAAATAGTTATATGAAAGAAGCTGTAGCAATTCCCCTACAACCAACAACAATAATCAAGCGCTAATTGTCATCTAATGGATTTCTATCTATTTCTAGCTGCATTTTTCGCAGAGAAGACTGTTCGCGCAGTATTGAAAATTTTCCGAAAAAYCAATGAGCGTCACGTGCGCAAGCATACTAAATGAAATGTCAAATGCATGCAAGTGTAAAAGCGAGTTAGTAAATTAACTGAAAATAGAACTAAACATATTTAAAAAAAAACGTAATTTTTTCATTTAGCTGTATTTTTTATTAAAAAAAATTTAAAACAAAA
>NW_017535097.1:753822-759612 GCF_001853355.1 Bactrocera latifrons
AGTGTCCTAAAAATTAATAATTTTTAATTTTTTTTTTTTTTTGATAATTTTAATTCAACTGCACTAAAGGTTTTTCAATTGTCACAAAAAAACCCAACCTCCATATTATAAAAAATCAAAATATGGCAATATAAAACATGCAAAGTTTATTCCCACTTTTCCGTCAAGTTCTATAATATATTCTTTTGATGTGCTTTTGAAAACGCTCAAGCACCCGAAATATTCCTGATGCGTATCAAAGAGCAAAATTAGCATAATTTTCGAAAAGAAAAAACATTTGTCAAGAATTTATTTTCATACCAATACAAAGAAACAAACAACAAGCATTATTTGGGCGTTGGCGCACTTAACACGCCGGCACAAGCACGCATAAATATGCGCAGTAAAAGGTTTTATGTCGCCTAATAAATTATACAAATGTTAACACAGCAAGCCAAAGAAGCATACGCTTATCAACAACAACAATAACAACCCCAACAACATGTACACAATATTTATTGAGAAATACATAACCTTAAAACATGCACGCGCTCACATGCAAACAGATATTTTCATGCAGCAAATGTATAAACATAACGGTAGAAAATGCTGACATTTAATGGATAGCTGCGAGCGCTCGTAATAAGCGAGAGTCAAATGGAAAGTGTGCAAGGAAAATGTGCATGCAGCCATTTGTTGCAAGTGCACACATTGATACAAAACAGACCGCAAATATTATTTTTACATGAAAACATTAACACCACCACCACAATATACATATGTACATATGTACATGCATACAATGCATACCCCAGCATTTGTGTTACTTATATGCTCCATATTTTTCCAACGGTATTACATCTTCTTTATATGGACTTACATGTGTGTGAAGTAAAATTATTACAAAATTTATCACTGTCATAAGGRGAATGAAAAAGTAAATTATTTAGGTGGTCTTCAAGTATAGCTGTGTGTTGAAAATTACTGAACACATTTTAGCGAATATAAGGAATATTTGAGTACGAAGTGAGTGCTAAAATTAATTTCATATGATATTTTATCGTACAGCTATTATGTCGTTTGTTATCTTAAGAAGCTTGACAGTAGTCTAACCGTAATTAGTCTGTTCTTTTTGACAGATGTACACCACATAACTAAAAATTACTAAATACAATCGCAAAGTGTCTTTTTCACAAATATTATATTTAGTTCGCAATAAATGAGTTAAAAAATTAAATCTCAGTAATAAGTAATAAGCACTTTTCAAATAAAAAGCGGTGGCTATTAAGCACCGTTAACTTGATTYGTTCTCCTGCTGCCACCTTGCAGTACAAATATAAAGATTAAATTTCATATGAAGAAAACAAGTTTACTAACMCTGAACGTGCGATTAATTTCAAAYAGTATTTTAAAACAAAATKACGTTATAAAACATATGCTCATTCKATACAATTTTTGAGATTTTTGTTTTAAMAATAATAAAATTAAATTTTATTTTGATTTTTCTAACATTTTTCTGCACATGTTTTAGTATTTTTGTAGCAAATTATTTACGAACATACTTATATATGTATATTTCATAATTTCATAAAAAAGTTAAAGCCACTACTGTCTTTTTATTACTAAACATTTTCCATCTCACACTCACTAAATATTATACCATCATTTGTGTGTGTTGCAAATAATGCATTAAACAAATAATTGAGTTTAAGTTTGTGTTAATTTATTTTATAATCTCAAAAATATGAATAGAAAATAATTTTCAGATTTCTAATCACAAATACTGGATTCAAAAATTAATAAAAAAAATTAACTTAAATTCCCCATTGAAAAATAAATAAATCACACATTCAAACGATTTACATTTTATTAATTTTTAATACTAATCTCGCAATAAGAAATTAAATGATTAAATTTTAATCCCAAAATTCAAGATTTGAAGCTAAATTTTGATTATTAAAATATTTGCAACCCTGATACAAGCAGATCGTTCATACGCCACGTACATTTTGCCATTCCAACCAGCAGATCACTCATACGCCCTGTACAGCTAGTTACTTCAGCCAGCAAATTACTCATACGCCCTATACAACTAGTTATTCCAATCTACATATTACTCATGCGCCCCTACAGCTTGCCATTCCAACCAACAGATCACTAATACGCCCCATACAACTAATTAGTTATTTGAACTACCAGAACACTCATACGCCCTGTAAGACAGGATCTACACGTATCATCTCTTGATGCTAGTTCGCTTAGCATCGTTCTACTTATTAAAACTCACATACGGTATGCTTCAGTTGGTGCTTCGCCACCGCACACGTATGGTATACATTTGCATTGGTGTATGCCTAATGTGCTACTTAAGTAATTGAAGTTCGATATTAATGTGAGCGTAAAACGCAAAATGAGAYACCAAAAAATTGTTTAAAACATTTCTATTACAACTAAGGCATAACGCTCAACACAGCACCCACAGCCAGTCGCGCTGCGAAAAGACAACATATATTTTTTTCCAATTATTTTTTTACTTTCCGCACAACACATAAAATCCTGTTGATTTATGCAAACATGAAACAGTGAACCGCGCAGCATAAAGCAAATAAATTCAAACAGCCACAACACAAGAAACCACAACCCCAACAACCTCCCCACCACAAGATCAACAAACATGAAATTCATASAGTGCACTCGTAATACCCAATTTCTTGCATTCGAAAACTTGTCACTGCTCCACATATGCCATTTGTTCGTTTTCTTTTCGTGTTGCGTTTTGTGTTTTTTTGTTTGTCTTCTCTCTTTCTCTCCCCTGAAATTATCATGCTGCGAGCGCACTTGCAAGCCAGTCGACAATGGGAGATAAAAAAAAGCTATTGCGCCAGCAGAAATTGCATTTTCACATTCTTCTCATTGTATAACACGAAATGAATGGCGAACAAGCAGCTTTTCACTTAGCGGTAAGTACTTGAAAGCAATATAATACACAAATTAGTAACCTCGACCCATTTTGACCAAACACTAAAACAAAAAACGAAGTGTGTACATTAACTACGAGGCATTATTAGCCTCTTAATTTTCTTTATCGATTTCGTTGCGTACAGTTTTTCTTCTACTAAGTGTATGGTAAATTATTACTTGTTGCTTTCGATAAATTTTTCTCGTTTTTGTTTGCGTTTATTTACCTTGAARAGGGTATATTAAGTTTCGCACRAAGTTTGTAGCACTKARAAGAATTGTTCGAAGGCTCTAAACGAGAAATAAGCAAATATTTATATAAATTGTCAGCGCGACGAGTTTAGTCGATTTAGCCATGTACATATATAAGCTAACTAATCCATCAGTTTGGAAGATATCGAGCTGAAGTTTTGCACTCCTTCTTTTTCCTTAAAAAGCTGCAGATTTATTGGCAACTCCGGATATCGAACCACTATATCATATAGTTACGCTACAAACTGAAGGATCGAAATTAAGTTATTGTATGAAAAACTTTTTTTTTTTTTTTTTTGACAAGCTATCTTCTTGAAATTACGCACCGATGATTTTTCAAGGCATCCATATAGCTTCCAAAGAGATATTTAAAATCGGACCAATATAGTATATAGCTGTCATACAAACTGAACCATCAAAATAAAGTTATTGTAAGAAAAACTCTCGTATTATTCGAGATATTTTCAAGAGATTTGACATAGACTTTTTTTTTTAAGGCAAAACTACAATCTCTGTATAAAATTTTTCAAATCGGAGTACTTTAGCATATAGCTGTCATACAAACTGAACGTTCAAAAACAATTTTTTGCAGCCAAAATTGTTTTATTTGGCGCGATATTTTCATGAAAAGGTATTCTTRCATCAGTGCAAACGAAGTGTGCATTTTTCGTGTTACTTTATTATTTTTCTACATTTAATTACTTTTTTATATTTTCATTTTCATTGTAAATACTAAAAACCAATATGAGTTGATTGTGTGCATTTTTAYTAAATATATGAATTTACCATAATTAAAAGTGATCGGTAATARTTAAAACTTACGGGCTCAAGCCTTTGTGCCTCTGGTTATATGCAACCTAGTAACTATAGATATTAAAAAAAAAATCAGATTTTTGCACATAAACGAACATCTTTACATACAAACAGTATATCGATTTGCATAGTTTAACTCGCATTTTACCCTTCCCAATGACACATTGTAAATATATACATACAAACGCACGTTCCCTCACTCGTTCTCTTTCTATACCGTGCATTGTTGTTATACTTGTTGTTTGTTGGTTGGTTATGTGTTTGTATATAGTATAGCACTCATGTATTTATAAATGTCATATATAAATATATATATACACAAGTGTTCTACAACAACTAACTGTCTATTTATGTATGCCGTTTCGTATATTTTAAGTGTTTGAACTTTTAAAACTTTTATTATTATTTCTTTAAATGACTTGCAATACTTTTTTTGCAAACGACACACTTGTATAATGTAAATGCAACGATGTGCAATGCTTCAKTGTGCCGCTAATCACAGTGGTTCGGTTTCTTCTTCATTATGCGAAATGAAAAATTGTGTGCGTGAGCAAATAAGCAGCTTACAAATATTAATAATGCGAAAAAATGCCAGCTTAAATAATTGGCTGAAAAATATTAGAAAAAAAGTAAAACGAAATCATTTAAGAAATGCGCAATTATGGCACTCAGTTCACTGAGCCGATGCAGACCTATTAACCTAAAAATTCGCAAAAACTCTTCTACTGTTTTTGATGACTGCGCATTGGTCGCACAAAACATAGCAACTAAACAGCGGCTGTTGTTAACATATCAGAGGATTTTATTACAATTTTTTGTTGTTGTTATTTTGTGATATTTTTTTTTTATTTTTGAGTTGTGCGATATTGTTTGCACGCGCATACATTTCGCTTGTGTTTAACTTTGAATGGATTTCCACAGTATTTGCTCATTTCAGGTGAATTTGCACGAGTTTTAATAAATATTGACATGCGGCATAGTTGCATTTTAAGCCGAACAACAGCTCTTTAATAACAGTGAAATGCATCGTATAAGTGAATACAAAGCCCTGTAAAGATGGCGCTACTTTCGCAACTTGCGCTGAAAAATATATTCCGCGAAAATTACAAGTTGAGTAATGATACTCGAACTCATGCGAAATGCGAACCTTTTTCGCAGGAAGACCAGACTCTGTATACTCACTTTATGCTGACCTTTCATTATCTTGCATATTAAATGATTTAATAAGTAAATGAATTAAAAAACAGAACAATGAAAATTATACTCTTCGTTTTTATTTAATAATTTTTCCACAACTTATTAATGTTAATGATACTTGGTTATACCATAGCTGCATTTATACTTGTATTGTAATCATAATCTCTTAAGTCTCCAATTAGTAATTACTTTGCCGTGTTCCATTATTGCAATACATGTAAGTTTACCACAATTCGCATTTATTGTTTTTCCAAGGAATTGCTGCTACAATCCAGGATTTAAAGTACAACACACAACACTTTACTTAATAAGGAGTACATAGCAACAACAACACAAATAACACCAAGAAAACCATAATGCTTACGATAATCAATTATTAATTAATTAATACAAGARGCGCAAAATGCAAACTTTTACACAAAGCTAATGCTTAATTTAGATTAAATACACAAATATTATATATAGGTTATTGAATCTAATCTTAATTGAGTCTATTAGCAAAAAGGCGGAAATTGCTAATAAACTAAATTTGCTTGCGGTTACAAAGACTAAAATGAATTGAAGAGCAAATGAGCATAAAATCAAAATTAG
>NW_017535097.1:760588-765291 GCF_001853355.1 Bactrocera latifrons
TTATAAAAAAAAATTCTGAAACATTTCATGAAATTAAAAAAATGTCCGAAAATTATACAATTCATTATATCTTCTGTAATTAAATATAAAAGTAAGCTCATTTCTACCATAGTTAATTTGCCGTAAGCATACAAAAGCCGTATTAATCGTCATCTACTATATAATAAATCGCCTCGTTGTACTACCACAGTGCATTTCAATTCTAATTCAATAAACAACCGAACTCTCTTCATTCTACTGCAGTGTAAGTAACACCTTGGCTTCTAAGCTGCCAAACTCAATGCACACGCTTCATAGTGTATATATTTACTAAAGAAAATCACTAATTGTACATTTGTGGCTATTTGCATAATTATGCAAATGTCAAATAATACATAAACAGATTTCGCTTACGATTATCATTCCAATGCTAATGCCAGCTAGCTTTCATGCTCGCAAATTATGCCGCTTCTGCTTTCACAGTAAACGATTAAATGATTTATGAAAGTATTTATCTATGTTATCAAATTTACATTCATTTGCACAATCATTCAATACTTTTTTTTAGTTGTTTGCATAAACTTGTATGAGAAATTTACTAAAAATAATTTAATGTGACCTCTGACTATGCGAGGAAGCTACCAATGTGTCAGTCAACGTGACATTCAAAATAAAATAAAATTACAWAAAACAACAAAAAACCATAATAGCCACTTTTACATATTTTTTGCGTATTGTTGTTGAAGTAATCAAATATTTGTTCATTCCTCTGTKCCAACAATATCCATTCATATGCAGCATGTATTCCTTTTGGTTGCACAGCGTAATCTATCCGTCAAAATGTCGGAGCACTCTTCTATAGCTGTTAACTGAGACTACTCACTYGTGGATTAACGATTGCATTATATAATATTTATATTAATAAACCAGCGTTCACTGTAGAACAAAGATTGAGGCGCAAATCMAGCACCAATCACAAGGAATTACTGTCAATCATTCATGCATATATGCTGCAACGGTTTGCTTTTTTAACCGCTTTTGATTGATTAATACATATTGAGTATGAATATTGTGAAAAGTGCAGTGATTACATGGCARTCGTGCATATTTTGTAAAAAATATTTCCATGCTGCTTAGAGTTGATATCAAGCTCGAAATGAAGAAATATTTTCCATTCTCTTGTTGCAAAAGTTGCGTTTTGATAGCGAATTTAGGTAATAAAATATGTTGTAGGAAAATTTTTATCGAAATCAATCAAAAATGAGCAACTCTGACCTCATTTTGCCGCCACGACGCTTGTAACATCTACAATTACACGTAAAAGGACCTATAAAGTATATATATGCAAATGAACAGCAAGACGACCTGTCTYAATTTAGCCATGTCCGTATGTCCGTCCTCTATATATATGAACTAGTTTCTCAGTTTTTAAGATATCGATCTAACATTTCGAAAATGTTACCAAGAAGCTCGATATCGAAGCACTAAAGCATACACTTGCCACACAAGCAAAACGAATGACATCTAGTGCTTGTAAGAAAAATTTTATCATTTAAGGAGATATCTTTCGTACGAGTTATTTTCTAAGGCAATATTGTAATCTCCCAAAGAAATTTTTCTAATCGCATCACTTTAYCATATAGCTGYCATACAAACTGAACGATCGGAATCAAGTACTGGTATAGGAAACTTATTTATTTTACGAGATATTTGCAAGAAATTTGGCTGGATTACTACCTAAAACAATAGTGCAATCTCCGAAAATTTATTTTAGATTGAAACACCATAGCATATAGCTGCCATACAAACTGAATGATCAAGCTGAAATTCTTGTATGAAAAATGTCTTTTACTTGACAAGATATTCTCAAGAAATTTGGCATGGACTATTCTTCAAGGCAATAGCACAACCAATGTAAAAATTGTTGGAATCGAGTCACTCCAGCATATAGTTATCATACAAACTGAACGATCAAAGCTTTTGTAAGGAAATTTTTATATTTCTTGAAGGGTGCTATAGCTGTACTGCTACTGAAATTGTACTTTTCTTCTTAAATCATATTTTCATCTAATCTAACATTCTCACATATTTCAGCATTCCAAAGCAATGTTAATTGCATTTCTTTTAATTATTATTGTACTTTTAAAACCAACAACAATCGCTCATTTTGCAAAATAGTGCACACGCTTTATTTGTGCTGAAGAATTGCATACATTCGCTGAGCCACTACAAATCAATAGGGCAAATCAGATAGAATGTACGCCACACAATGTTGCAGCAAATTGTTGCGGTTACGGTTGCGTGGCACTGGTTTTAGCAACTACGCACTGCAACCTCCTGCAGTTCGCTGCGGTTTGGCGACCACAAAAGCAGCATGTTGTCACATTTAATTTGAATGCGGCTGAAGCTTGGTTTCTGTGGCACTGACGCCACGGGCATTCTACTGGTTGCCTACGAAATCAATGAACTCATTTTAAACGACAGCTTAGCGCTGAATGTTGATTATGCGCATACACGTACATAAATTACGCAATCGCAACAGTGATTAAATGGTTGCTTTGAAATATTGCAAAACAGGAATGTTGTGCTTTTGAAAAGCAAATAATTTAAAAGCATACAGAAGTTACATTTCAATAAAAGAGTGTTTAGTTTTATTATTTTGTTTTTCGGTATACCAGTATTTATTYCATGTAAAATGTTTGCAGCTATATTTGGTATCCATTAGTGCGCGCATTAGTTTCACTTATACAAATATGATTGCATGTCTAGAAGTATTTGTTGGTAATAAGGATTAATGGTTTTTCGATATAAGTATTTTGCATGGTGACTACCAGCTTAATGCCGAAATCAACCAAATTGCAACTGTTTACCAATTTACATACAGCAACCACACACATACTCATGCACACATTTTCATTTTGACGATTTTCAAGCTGACCGCATTTGMAACTCACCGAACGCACAGCTACGAAAATTTATACTCATTTATATAATATTTGCATCAGTCAGTTAGTTATATAAATACACTTAATCATGCTAAACTCGCATTTATATAAATTCATATTTATTAAACTAAATTAAATGTGCGATTCATTGCGACCAAGTAGAAACCGCAAACTGCCTGAAATTTGCTGCATTAATTCCACATTTGTTTAGTTCTCTATACAGAGTACATTTAATATTAAATATTTTTTTTTTTTTTTTGTACTTCTATGTTAACAAGTCAACATATTTATTTACACAAACGCACGCTGATAGCGAAATTTAGGTGAAACCGACCACAAAGTCAAGCAGGTGCTGCCAACAGCTTCAAATTATTTAAAAAGCAAAATAATAAATATACAAACATATCACACATATTTCAGAGCAACAATTTAAAAACGATATCATTAATAATTCCAATAAACTTTCATTATTTGAATTTATTTCGTAGCCGGAAAATATTTCGGAATTCGATCTATCGCAGTATTTCCTTTTAATTTCAACTCTACAGAGCTGTATGTAGTTCATTTATACTTCTTCGAGGCAGCATAAGCTGAGCAAAAGCAAATTTAGTGAATAAAAAAATATTTTTTGGATTCTTGCTATTCATCATTTATTACAAAAACATGGCAAATTATTTGCTATTTATTTCGGATTAAAAATTTTGCGAATTGCTACAAAAGTTCAAAACAACAAACATTTGTGTTATAGATATTGGCATGACTGTATGCTTGATGTGCCGTTGCATGCTGAACTAAAACTAMTTTTAAAAATAGTTGATTATGTATTTATGCAGGAAGTAGTAAGCACATACATATAATATCATTAGCATTTTTTTATAGTAAGCTTTTCGTTTTGCTAAATTTCTTTAGAATTATCGCAAATAAATATTAAGGCGCGCTTTATTGCTTAAGCTGAAATTATTTTGCTAACGCCCCCTGAAGTTTRTCTTTAAAAATCGTATCCAACATTTTTTTATTTTTTTTATTTTATTTTATTAAAGCTTACATAATAAACAAATATCCAACATAAAGCAGCGCTTTACTTTCAAATTAAAATGGAACTAATCATGGTTTTATCACCTATATAAAGCTTGAAATTGTCATAAAGTAAACCTACAACCATGGAAGATACTATGATATTCGAATACAAAGTTTGGCGATCTAGAGAAAAGGTCCGTTTATTTATTTATTTTTTTCAAAAATTCATTCATATAAAACTTATCCGCAACTATATTTTTATACATTAAGTGTAATGAGCATTCATAAGGTACACCGTGTCGTATGAGCCACCCCGAATGTATAAGGCACTTGTGTTAACGTACTGAGCTTTCATATGGGACGCCATGTTGTATAAGTAACGCAAAATTATTAAAGCACTTGTATGAATATACTGAATATTCACATGGTACAMCATGTCGTATGAGCAACATTGAACTTTAAGGTTATTGTGATGAATGCCCAGTACATTTTCATTTATTTAACTGCGTATAACTTTTAAAGAAGTGTTAAACATTTTAAAAATTAGCAACCAAGGGATATCAAAAACTTGGTTCGTGATCATGACCACAATTTCAATCCATCTAGAAATCTGCAATCGAGAAAAAAAATTAAAAAATATTTTATAATAATGACGGCATGTCAGGTTCAGCAGAAAAGTTGGAAAACTGGGAAAAGTGGCGGCTGTCTGAAAATCAAAATAAAATAAAAAATAAACCATTTGCTTTATAGTTTTTAATTTTA
>NW_017535097.1:766211-768245 GCF_001853355.1 Bactrocera latifrons
TCTTTATAATATAAATTTTATTTCTGGAATATAATTTTATAATTATTGCTTAATATTTACAAACAATTTAAAAAGCTTCAGTAAGAAAATTCATATGCTCGCCAAAAAAATTTTAACACCTTCAACACTTGCTTTTGTTCATGCCTAGTTCTATACATAACTAAAATACTGTGAAATATAAACTAATTTTTATTTTTCTGTTTTTTTTCCCCCTTTTCTCTACTTGCAGTCCAAAGAGCCGTTGAACGCCCCAGCTGGCACGGAGTGTGTGTAAAGAGCTTATGCTCTCAGGAGACCCATCATTACCCTCATAATTATTATATTATTTTCTTCTTTTAATTTTCGTTTTTGTCATGAACAACTCAACACCACATAACACTCATACGAAAAACACCAAACAGAGATCGCACACCACCACAGTTAGAAGCTACACAGATGGACGACACGTCCATCTCATATACGCTGCCAAAAAAATGCTACTCATTTTAGCATGCAACAATAATTAAAAAGACAAAATGCAAAAATTAAGTAAAAGGCTAAAATATTGAAAAAAACGAACAAATACTAAAAGACAGATCACGCACACGAAACCGTGAATAATGCCGGTGAAGAATACTGAATCCATCTTCATGCTATTATCAATAACGGGGGCTAGTAAAGAGGAAGGCTTAAAGTACATTTGCTATATATATGCTCATCTCACTAAGGTACAGTAGATAATTCAAGCAATTTACTAGTAAAAATCAACACAATCAAAGAAGATCAAATGAGATTGATGCAATTCTCTGAGATATATAGCAAAGCCTGGAAGAGTACAGTCATGCAAAATGATTTCTACACGCATTTGTTACAGCAACAACAATGATACATGAATAAATATATACAATATATTTTAAATACAAAAACAACATAACAGCCAATCAACTAGAAAACCATAATGCTCAGTTCCATTGGAAAGCTAGTCCTGTAATAGTAAACGTAAGACACTCCAAATATAAACAGAAAGACCGACTGCCTGGAAAGACCTTATACAAGTTCAACAGAGTTTGAAACACTTGAACTTAAACTAGCTAAATAAGTACTACAACAACACAGACGGATATTTAGCAATAGAACACACACACGTAACAAGCAAAAACGCACAGGAGAATAAGCGATTATTGATGTCATGTAAATACGCACACATACACACAGCCACGCAAACGCACTCACTGTCAAGCAGAAAGCCGAAACTGCAAGAAACTTATAAAAAAATTTTAATTCGACTGGCAACCGGACTATTGAAAATGCAACACCCACTTTACTGCACCCATGCACACATACTTTGTGCTGCGCCAATGCCCACATACACACACATGCACGCACATGTAAATATATACACAAATGTATGCTTTTAAATTGTTTAGAATTGTTGACTCTTTAATTGAATTAAATGAAATTTCCAAAAATTAACACTTATGTAACGTTTAGGCGCTTGAAAAGCAACAAAAAAAGTGTACTATAAATTTTAAATTTATTTATTCTTAGTACAATGCAAGCAAATAGCAATTGTAATTAACACWAATATTTTAAAGTGAAAACAACAATTGGAAACTGTAACTGAAAAATATTTGTACAAAACTATATTTGTATGAAAGCAGCAATATTTTGAAATGCAAAAATTTGCTTAGGAGTGCGTATAAAAATGCGCACTCATACACATACATATACACACACACTTGCATACACAACACCATTAACACCGCCACAGATACAACAATAGCCATAATAACAGYTATAAATTACTGCAGACACAATTGGAAAACCACAAATGAAAAAATTAACTCAATTTAAAAATAAAATAAGAACATTGTAATGTGAGAAATAAATAATTATATAAATAAAAGGAATGTAAAATGTTTAAATTGCAATTCGCACGTCTTTTTAATTGCCAGAAATTATTTTGTTACAAAGTTTAAGATATTGGTTTACATTTTGACAGCGGATGCTAAATGTGTGTGAAAAATTAGATACGCAACAATAATAAAAAAGGTT
>NW_017535097.1:768495-777826 GCF_001853355.1 Bactrocera latifrons
TTTAAAGACAATGCACTTAGCCTAGCTAGCCTCGCGCGCACAAGTTCTTAAGGCGGTATTTGCGAAACTATTACTCGCATCAACTTATAAAATTTAAGACAATATTCTAGAGGTGTCGAAATATTTAACAAGCCAATAAAAAATTCGACTTTTTGAAAACCGTAAACCCATGTAACCCCATAAAGTAAAAACACAGAACCTTCATCCATCCCTGAGTCTAATTTTCGATAACTCGTTCGARCATTTCGACTAGTAACTGGCGCATGACGTAGGTGATGTTTTGCTCCAAGATCTGATCCGCATAGAATTTAGGCTTTACATATCCTCACAGAAAAAAGTCTAACAATGTGATATTGCGCGATATTGGTGACCAATCGTTCGACCCAAAATGTGAAACTATCTGATAATCGAAGTGTTCTCTCAATAAATCCATTTATTGATGCGATGTGTGGGGAAGTATCGCCRTTGAAACCAAATATCGCCAAGATCAAAAGCTTCAATTTCAGGCATCAAATGGCCGGTTATCATTGGTGCAAGAACGGCATCACTTTTGAAGGAATATGGATCGCTGATTTCACCGACCCACAAACCACACCAAACCGCTGTTTTTCTGGATGAAATGGCAGCTCTTGCATCTTTTCAGGTTGTTCTTCGTCTAAAACGCGACAAATTTGCTTGCTTACATACCCGTTGAGGCAGAAATGGTCYTCGTCGGTGAACAAAATTTGACTCGAAAACATCGGATCTTTTTGCAACTGTTCAAGAGCCCATAGAGCAAAGTGATGTCGCTCGGGAGAGTCAAGCAGCTTCAGTTATTTGCACAAGCTCTTTTTTGCATGCTTTCAATTTAAGATCTCGAAGGAACATGCGCCAATTCATTTCATACGTCAGTACGAGTTGCTGCGAACAACGCCGTATTGACTCTCCATAGTCTTCGCGTGCACTCTCAGCTACGGCTGCTATATTTTCTTCACTGCTTGATAGACGTGATCTATTCAGTTGAATATTATCCCAAAATGAATACTGGGTGACAAGATGAGTGATGGTGTTGTGAATAGAACGCTCATTAGACCGATTATGTTGATCAAAAGCTGAGCGAAGCCTGTGAAACACATTTTTTACGGAACGTGAATTTTCGTATAAAAGTTGAACGATTTGTAAGCGCTGATGAGCCGTAAGTCTTTCCATGATGCAATGCGAAACAATAGTGAACAAAAATAACAGGACAGCTTGCCACGACTCACGCGTGATTTGTCTAAAAAAGGTTATTGAAAAAAGTAACTCTACTTGGATCACTGGTTAGTATACTTCTTTAGTATTGCTTAAAGTGAAGATAAGCAAACAGATGAGCTGCTTCTTGGGCAGAAAAGAACGTATGCTAGTTATATAATGTAAAAGATTTCCGAACTTTATTTTTGGGTATTACAAAATATATAAATCCTTACAACTCTAGCTATTACCGGCACAAAACCAAGGTAAAAAACGTCAAATGTTTGCCTATTTTCCTGAGCTATAGAGATGAACGCCAGAACAAAAGAAAAGAAATTCTTTAAAGCGCATTCAAACCCACTTTAAGGAAAGGATTTAAATGACATTGCGTTTGCGTTTGAAGAATGTAACCGGAAAACACCAAGTACGAARTTTAACAAAGAGCCAAGCTCAGCARAAGTGGCAGCGCAGAAGAAAATCTCCAACACTTGCACAAGCCACTCACGAAGTTAACGAGAATAATGAAAAATGAAAGAGGCAATCGCCTTTACCAGAGATTATCGCAACCACTTAACGAAGGATATGAAGGATAATAAGTAAATCAATATTTAATAGACAACAACAGAACAAATGCATGTAACCTCGAATAGACTACGAAGTTTGCGATGAAAATTCAATAACTTACCAAAAACAACGTTAAATAATAATGCTAAAATAGGGAAGAATGAGTAGAGGAAATTTAACAAAATTATATGAAAAGAAACCAAAATATTCAAACTTATTCCACGACAGAAGTAAAAATAACAAGCAATGGTTGAGAAGAAGTTGTGGCACAGTAGGTCTGAAGCATAAATTTATTGAGTAGATAATTTTTGAAAAAAAAATAGGCCTAGTAGGATGAAGCGAAACAGAAAAAAAAATAAATAAAATCAAGTAAAAATAATTTACTTCAATTCAAGCTAATGAAAAGGCCGCTCTCTCCTTCCTTCCTGGTTGCATTTTAAAGAGTTAAAAGTGGATTGTCTTAAATTGTGGCGAAACTACGAGCGCTATAGAAAACAATTCTATGGCGATGTTACAGGTAATGAAAAGGTCTATAAATTTTATGTGTATACTTTTTTCACATAACCTCAAAATTTATGTGAAAAATTTAAATTATGAAGCTTTTGGTGACCTTTTTGGTGGAAACTTACTTGTTTATGTCTCAAACGAACTGTATCTTTTGATACAAATAATCGTTTCACCTTTTGATGTAATAACGAAAATAATCTTAATTCGATTAAAAACTCTCAAATAAAGCTATACAACTTTTTTAAAAATTCTGTACACTTTAAGTTTGCGGTTGTCCTTACTTTCCATTGGCATAAAATATATACAAATTACTGTGATAAGTTTTCTCAGCAAATAATTTCAGTTCAGATTCTTCAATACATTATTTCTACACTCTTCCTTCAAACCCATATCATTCCACAGATATACAGATTTAATTACTACAGTGCCTATGCAATACCTATTACTCACCTAGGCGCAGAACAAAAACTAAGTGACACTACATCAGTTACCACACTCTGCTCTACATAGGTATGTATGCATGTATAACATTACAAATCACATAATTTTGCTAAGAAAGAAAATATCACTTTGCTCACTCACTTTTTCATTTCTTTGTTGTCATCAACACGCTGGAGTTTTAGCAGATTTATACGGGAAATTATCAGTAATCAACGTAATTTTTCTCTTCTCTTCATCTTTGTCAGTTGCAACAATTTTCAGCTTTCACGCAACCAATGTTTGCAGTGACCCCAGAGATATAAGCTGAGCTGTGCTGTTGCTCCGTTAGCGAACTGACAACTTGCCCCTGACACTTTATTGCTGGCACTGCTTCCTTTTCTACAGTTCAAACTCAGTCCGATATGAATTGGTCTACATAGTTTATTGAGCAGCACAGCATAATTCACACAAGCAATGGCCGAGCACGATGCGGTGAAAAGTGAAAATACTGATTAGTGGCCAATATTTTTAAATTAGTAGCAATCTGTTGGAAGTTGGTTGCTTAGCACCGAAGGCGAACATAAAGCGGATGACGCTAATTTATAGCATTTCGAATGCGTGTGGGTAGTTATGTGGATAGAGGAAATTTATCAATCAGTTGCACATGAAATGGACTAATTAGACATGAAAAATGTCACATATGGTATTTGTATATATTTACTTTCAATTATGAGAATATATTGACAGTTGAAATTAGTTCATTAGTATGGAGTTTTGAAAAGTTCATCCAGAACTTGTTTAATTATAAAGAAATTAAACCGTTATAAGTTAATTAATAGCAATAAGTGAAAAATGTTCAGYAGAAARCTACTCYWAAATCTKAAATTTAATCAAATTTAGTAGTTTTCGAACTACTTCGGATGTGAAAAGTATTCAAAATCACAACTTGAAGAATGAAAGAAACAAGAAAAAACGTTAACTTTGGTTGCACCGAAGCTAATATACCCTTCACAGGTGCATTTCATTTAGTAACTATGTGTTCAGTTTATATGGCAGCTATATGCTATAGTAAGCCGATCTGAACAATTTTTTCGGAGATTACATTGTTGACTTAGGAAATTATCTAAACCAAATTTCGTGAATATGTCTTGTGAATGTGAAAGTTTTCCATACAAGAACYTGATTCCGATCGTTCAGTTTATATGGCAGCTATATGCTATAGTAAGCCGATCTGAACAATTTCTTTGGAGATTGTATTGTTACTTTAGAGAACAATGCATACAAAATTTGGTGTATATATCTTGTCAAATGCAAAAGTTTTCCATACAAAAACTTGATTCCGATCGTTCAGTTTATATGACAGCTATATGCTATAGTAAGCCGATCTGAACAATTTCTTTGGAGATTACATTGTTGCCTTAGAAAATAACCTGTGCCAACTTTTGTGAAGATACATTGTTAAATGCAAAAGTTTTCCATACAAGAACTTTTTTCCGATCRTTCAGTTTATATGGCAGCTATATGCTATAGTAAGCCGATCTGAACAATTTCTTTGGAGATTACATTGTTGTCTTAGAAAATAACCCGTGCCAACTTTTGTGAAGATACATTGTTAAATGTAAAAGTTTTCTATACAAGAACTTGATTCCGATCGTTCAGTTTGTATGGCAGCTATATGTTACAGTGGTGCGATATCGGGAGTTCTGATAAATGAACAGTCTCTTGAAGAGAAAATAATGTTTGCAAAATTTCAAAACGGTATCTTAAAAACTGACGGACTAGTTCGTATATATACAGRCAGACAGACAGACGGACATGGCTAAATCGACTCAGCTCAACATACTGATCATTTATATATATACTTTATAGGGTCTACGACGGTTTCTTCTGGGTGTTACAAACTTCGTGACAAACTTATTATACCCTGTTCAGCGTATAAAAAATAATTACTATTTTAACAGAGTTGCATTAAGTTGATGCTATTTCCAATATCCACCACTATTACCTTTCATTTGAGTTTTTCACATTTTAAATAATTTTTCTAAGAACCAAGAGTGCGATTATTGAGTCATTATTCTTCCTCTCCCCAAATTTATTACCAAAAATGCTGCAATACCACGTAGCACCCGATTATGACTTTGGGCGCTTAACTAATTAACAAAGAGAATGCGAATGTAAAAGATCAATTGAAAAGTTACCAGCCTGACAAATAGATGGCACTGCTAGAATTTGATCGTTATGATATGAATAATCTAATCTTCAGAAGGAAAAAATTGTGTGAAAAAACTGATAGAATTTCACGTGTTGATAAAATATTGCCTTTTGAGGGTACACAATTCAGTTGAAGCGAAAACTCGGCTCGATGACGAGTTTCTGGACTCTGCCCCAGAAAAACCAACCACCAAGGATTGGTACGCTAAGTTTAGACGTGGTGAAATGAGCACCGAAGACGTTGAACGCAGCGAATATCCTCCTAGGTGCATCAAGAGGATCTTTCTCAACTACGCCGACCATGCTTCGGACACAACAAACTTCAGACGTGTGACCGCCATTCACATTCAAGCCATTAACACCTTCATTGACTCCCTCTCAGTGCATAGCGTACTTGGCGTCAAACCTCCAACCATTGGAGACGACGTGCTCGAGTTGCCGCGAGAAACGAGAGCGGCCCTTGTGTAGCTTCGTTCTGGATACTGTAGCAGGTTAAACTCCTACTTATCCAAAATCGACCCTGACATATCAAATATATGTATGTCCAGCATGCAAAGAGTCCCCGCATGACACTAACCACCTCTTTGCACGCCCTATGAACCCTACACATCTGACACTCTCCCTATTGAAACAGCACATTTTCTGGGCCTAGCGTTGGATGACCTCAATGTCAACTTTTCTAATCCTTGCAATGTTAACAAACCAGGTAAACGTTACAACAGCAACACAGTGGAAACCTAAAAAAAGAAATGGTGGAATATTTATTTATTTATTATTATTATTTTTTTTTTTTGACTGCCTAGCTACTACATAGCGTTATTGGATCGTTTGAAGTACGAAATCACCGAAAAACAGCCGCATTTGAAGTAAAACCAAATGCTGTATCACCAAGTCAATGAATCTGGTCACAAGTCAGTAAAAATGATGGCGAACATCATGAATTGAGTGTCGAATTGCTTCCGCATCCACCGCATTCACCAGATCTAGCCTCCAGCGACTTCTCAAAAGAATGCGCGCTAGGAAGAAAATTTTCGTCAAATGAAGAGGTGATCTGAATATGATCACTGAATATGAATATTTTGATACTGAATCAAAAAATAAATCGTACTACAAAAGTGTTGTTGTTGAAAAATTGGAAAGTTGTTATAATCTGTGTATTACTTTTGAAAGGAACTATGTTGAATAAAAAACAAAAAAAATTTACCAAAAAAAATATGTTTTAATTTTATGGCTAGGTAAATGTTTTTAAACAAGAAGCAGCAGGCGTTTAGATGAAGTCGTTGTCAGCATGAGCTCATTGGTGTTGTACTAACTCACAGCAGGCACAGATACACACATTCAGCCTACACATACACATATTCAGCCTACCCCTACACTTTCAAACACTTTCAATGGCCAAGTGTTTAATTATAAATGAATGACAGTCGCTGCTCTCCACGGTTAACGGTTTAATTGCACCTAAATAATACCAAATGACTATTTAATACTCCTCCAGCAAGCGTGATGCGCTAACTTGCTCGCCCAGCAGCTTTGCATGTGCATATGTAAGTATGTGTGTCTGCCGGCGGCAGAAGTACTCAGAGCTGCGCCCACACGGTGTCTATTAAAATCATAGCCAAAGAAATTACGGCTTATGTTACTGCGCCACTTTGGTGTTTTGATGGCCAACGGTAGTTGGCTCTCTAATGGCCACGAAATTTGTTACCGCAGGCACGCTCAATTGGCCGCTGGCGTTCTCGGCATGAGTAAGGGCAGTATACCGTATGCTGCATAAAATAGAGTAATAAAAATGAATTTAAGCCTTCAATCTCTTTTAGTAACCTCTCTGTGGCAAATGCTTGAACTTTCAATAGTTTGGCACTAAAAGTTTCGCTTTACCTAATCCATAGTTCAAGGATTCAGGGCACTGCAAACAGGACGGCATTTGCAAATGAGAAAGACCAAATTAATGCTGCACTTATGAATGCGAGCGCAAAATTAATTACATTGCCACAACCATGTTATTTCAACTATCAACGAACATGTTTTATTCAATTTGCGCCGATTTCTTTTTTTATTATGGTTTACCCTAAAGTCTATTACCTAATTGAATATGAGTGGTTAGAAGCTCAAATAAACTATGAAACGCTGTAACTGGCGAGAAAGTCTTTTGAATTGAAGTCAAGAGACGTTGCAAATCGATTTAGTATATATCATGGCAAAGACGATGATCCATACCGCCAAGTTAATGATCTGCTTTGGTGGAATCAGAATAGTGCAGTCTTGTAAGCTCTTCAATCCGGCTGAAACCATTAATGGTAAATACATAAATCGGGCGATACTGCTGCAATTTCACGTTCGATATTCGTATGAAGTTCATCAATCGCTGGCTTGTTGGCATAGATCATAAATTTGACGTAGCCCCAGAAGAAATAGTCAAACGGCGTCAAATCGTACCATCGAGACAGGAAAATTGGCTGGGCCATTTCATGAGATAACACGTTCATCAAACTTGGAAATGTCACAATCGATCTATTGAAAGATAGTGACATTCGTTGCGGGGTTTGTAGCGCCGTCCTTTTGAAACCACATATTGTCCAAGTCCATATCACCCAATTCGCCAAGATCTTTTCGCAAAATTCGCCAACCCGACGTCACATATACTCGTATGTCCAACGCTTGAGAACGACGTGTGARAGACTGATTTGGGTMTTTCTCAATTGAGGCGCTAGCGGTAGGAATATTCTCGACACTTCGGGCACCTCTTTGTCTCACTGTCACGGGCACATTTTGTACTGTATCTATGGATTTAAATTTTTYCACTAGACGCTCAATTGTTGATCTGACTGGACGATTATGACGACGTGCTTTTATAGTTGAGGCCACTGACTCCGAAATTCGGTAGAAAATTTTAATGAATTCGACTCGTTGTTGGATCATATATCTTAACATGATGAAATGGCAAACGTTACTAAAGAGATACATCTCTTATATATCAAGAGAAATCTCTCTTAAGATCAAAAGAGAAAAATATGGCCTCATTTGTTGTCCCTATCGTTCTACTTGTGTACCGTTCCTATTGAAAACCCGTTACCATGGCATACATATGTTTTACTCAAACCAACACGAGATCCCACGGCCACTCTAGGTACAATTATGATTACAATTTTAACCAACTAATCCAAAAATTTTGAGGTTATTGAAAGTTTATCTCCCACAAAAATATTTCCGACTTCTAAGTAAATTCTTATAGCGTTCGCTAAGGATTCGTCGTTATCTTTGGAAAACTCAAATAATTGTAAGCACTTCATTGAGCTAAGCAGGCCCCCAAACCAAAGCTGTAAACAACAAAAGCGAATTTATGCAGTGATGGCAATAAATTGGTTTTACAACATCGAACGCACATGTCGCACACTAACAAATAAATAAATTCAACAATACCAAATAGCTAAGCGAAGCAAACAGAAAGAGGAGGTGGAGGAACAACGCATATAAATTGGAATGGCCATCACAAAAAGATCGTCAAAAGTGGCCCACCAGGGAGCAGAAGCGACAGCAGCAGCAGCCGCAATAGCATTATTTATAGATTGAGTGGCTCAAACTCGTTTCAACTAACCGCACTAAGAGTATTTTGAGTATTTTGTAGTGCCCAATTTCGCACAAAACTATTACATCTATTGTATGAAACTGAAGTGTGCGCAATTTCGTTGTTCTATTGAATGCTTTTATTTGTGTATGTGTGTGTGCTCCACTTTTGTTTGGCCTTGTAAATGAAATGAGGCGCTTTAACTTGTCAGCATTAGCTGATACAGCGCAGATATGTATCTATAGTATATGCGAAGATGCGAAGAGTGTTTGTGTTTTCCAAAGTCTTGCAGTCATTGCTAAAAGCAAGTTAAATTACGTTTGAGTAAGGCTATTACGAATATGTCACTTTGCTACTTCTTCTTCGTTTGGGCAAATGCGTCAACCTCACAGTTAAGATAATTGGCTGTGACCAACTGACGACAACAACTACTACGTACTTTTTTAGTGTAGGTAAATATGTATATGTATTTGTAACTACACTTTTAAATGACTTTATAGCTTATACAGAGCGGTTAGAAATTTTGTGCCATTGTCCGAATATATGTGTTTAAATAAGGGAGCTGTAATGACAAAGGTATGTAGCGGGTAGCTACTTACGTATGTGAAATATTACTTGACTACTATTAATGTATTGATGCATGAGTCGATGCGCCTATCTTACTCAACACATCTGTTGCTAAAAGCAAGCTAATGGTTGGCTTTCTAACACATATAATATTTTATTTGTTCGGATGCACGAAATTTGGCAGGAATTATTGCCGAAAATAACAATAAAATATCCGAGGAAATTGTTCAGATCGTTTAACTATAGCATACAGCTGTCATACAAACTGAACGATCGGAATCTAATGCT
>NW_017535098.1:0-10856 GCF_001853355.1 Bactrocera latifrons
TGCAAGGGCTCACGGACATTGCATGACCTGCCTGGCAGATGACCACGCCACCATAGAGTGCTGGGCTGACGGTGCCTGTCAATATTGCCACAGGCCGCACCACACTCTGTTTCATCGATTTCCCACACGAGCCAATCACACCAACTCCCGTACTAGACCACGCAGCGATCCTCTCCGGCGACGACGACGCACCCAACCACCCACAARACGTACGCGGCCATCTCCGCCACGCCACGCTCATCCCCAGCAACAACGACGTTCAACAGGGTTGAGCGCGGTACTCAGTACACTCCAACAGCTACAAAAGCTCCTAGCCGATTAATTCGCCTAGGGGGGCCGGGATGTTCACATGAGCAAGAGCATTCTGCAACATCACAACCCCTCATCACACGTCACATCACATCACATCACATCACGTCGCGTCACACACCCCATCACACAACAGTTCAGCACACACCACTACACACACACACATCAAACACAGTACCTTACACCGCTCACTATTACAACACAACAAYCACACGATCATTAGCGAGACGACTCGGATTAATTTAATATTCACCACCCAAACTAACAAAAGGGATAGATCCGAACGGGATCACTCTCCTTTTCGTTTGATCCGCAAAGCAAGTCGGTCGACCCGCAACGATACATTTATTTCTAACCGCAATCTCCGCATTTTTCSTCATTTGTGACTTCCCGCCAAAGTGACGTTGTGACGTGAGTTCGGGAATTCGCCGCGGTGTCAGTGTGTGACAACAAGTACAAAAATAAAAGGAAAATAATTACATAAATTGTTATAACAAATATAAATTGTATAATTGTAATTAACTTGTTATACAAATAGAAAGAAAAAATACAACATTGAAGTGAAAATTAATACAGTGTGAAAGAAAGTGYTTTTATTTGGAATAAGTATACTACAAGTGTATCAAGTAAGTATACTAGTGTTACACGTTAACCAGATAGCTTGCCTTACACGTCTGAGGGGGAGTGCCTCAGGCGATCCCCTTAAACCCTCCAACCCTATTGTGGAGGAAATTTGTGTATTATCTTTGTTTTTTTTTTTCATTTTTCAGAATTTGTCATGGATTACTGGGATGCTAAGTTGGATTTCCTCATGTACAMACTACGTGACGATTTCTCAAACTTAAAACGATGCATCCAGTATGATCTAAATAGAAAAATCGAAGAGCTCAAGATTAACATGACCATGCATCATGTTGCTGGAGCTCAACCCATGGCGTCCTATAGGGCAGGATTATCTAAAAACTTTCCTATTAAGACTTTGGAAGAGTTCCTCGATATTGAGAGGACTCCGACCCAATGCATGATTACAATTTGGCTGACCGCGAAAAGGCGTTGAGCAAATATATTTTGAGGCGTTATTATTGACTTTACCAATTGTCTGAGAAAATTTTTGTGGTTTTATTTTCAGAAAGAACTTATGAGTGTGTTAACGCATAAAGAACTCAATTACGCTGCAGAAAAAGGAAAAAAGAAATTCAGTGCAACAGTGACTTTTGCGTGTATGAGAGGTTTGTATACGAAGTCCATTCATGGTGACTGACTTATTTGGTTTTCATTGATTTTTTACTCGGTTTCCAGATTTCATTGAGACAAAATATAAAGACTCTAATCAACCATTGAAGATTACTACGATTACAAGTGATTGGCTAGCAGGTGCTGGCGACAGAGATGGAGGATGCATACAGCGTAAAAAGGAAGTTRGTGCAGTTTATCTGAAAAAAGAGCTTAGAGGAATTGAACCAGAACTCACCAGTCAGTGAAAACTTAATTTTGCGAATTCACTGTTTTTCCTGTTAAAAAAAGGAGTTAATTTTTAACGTTACTTGTTTTGTTCAAAATTATCAGGGGGTTTGTCCAGTTAGGAAAATTCAGGCAACAACTTTGTATTTTTTGTGTTTAAACAAAAGGAGTTACGTTAATGTTTTTTGTTCATTATTATCGAGAGTTTTGTTTAGTTACGACAACATAATGCTTATTTTTCATTTTCCATGTGGATTAAGTCCAAAAGTCCATTTAAAGTATATGGATAACAATATATATAATTATTAATAATATAATAAAGACAATTAAACATAATTACTTCCGATAAATCGTTCCTCATTGAATGTGCCAATCCACAAAATAGCTATTCAAATTACGTCTGAACCCTGGCTAAGCCATGGTATTAAAAAAAAATAAGCATTGAACGGCGCTGGTTTCAGGGCCTGGACCAGTGTTAATAAGACGGCCTGGGCCAGCCCTAGTTACCAGGTCTGGCCACGTTACATTCCAATGCTCATCCACTATTGGTCCGGGCTTGGATAAGAAGCCTGATCCAAGCTTGTCAAGTCTTGGGAACGGCTTGGTTAAAGGCTGGGCCATTGGTTATTTCCTACCTGGGAAGTTCCAGATATTTTCAATAGAATTAATGTCTAGTGATTGCGGGACCTATGGAGTTATTCTTATTTCCATAACAATTCGGCTCGTACAAGATACAAAATGTATTTTGGGACGGTACCTTGTTGGAAATTGATTTTGCTACTATTAACAGCCGATTTAAGCACACTTAAAATTTTAATTTTTTTCTTAAAATGTTCAGATACATATGCTTATCCATGTTTTTACTAAAACGTCCAAATGTCCAAATCGAGATGCAACCATATACCTGCAAACCATAACATTACCCCCACAGTGCCCTAATATTGGGAACACATTTTCTCCTTGCGAGTCTTCATTGATTCTCCACATTTTTCGTGATTTATTCGAACCAAATCTATTAAATTTTGATTCGTCGGTGAACACAATGTTTTTCCAAAACCATTATGGTTTATTTATATATTGTTTAGCAAACGCCGACATCTTCTTTTTATTAACCTTACTTATGTATGGCCTACGACATGCATAACCAGCACTCTTCAACACATTCCTTACTGTTTGAGGAATGAATTAGGCGCATTTTATTATTTTTTTTTTTTATTTGTGTAGAAACAGACAATATTGCGATATACCATATTTAATGTTAAATATACATATCTTGAAGTAGATAGAAAAAAACCACAAAATGTATTCATTTTGAAACAAATAAACGTGTCGTGCATGTAAACTTTATTGGTCCACTGTATGTGTAATTTCACCAAAAAATGGCCAGTACTAAGCCCATCGTTTTATTCGCAAAGCAGCTCTCATAAAATCCCCTCACGCCATCTCGGAAGTAAAATTTATTTTTTCTGGAGTATTTAGTTATTGATTCATTGTGCTTTTAGTGGTTTTTCACAGTATCGTTATATGGAGAGTTAGCGAAGTTGTCATCCGATTTCACAAATTTGACAATGTTGGTGGGAGTTCTTGCAATATTTGCGCTAGGTGAACTCGGTGGTTCGTTGGCGGATGGAGKCATGTGTATAAGTTCACGCAAGTGAGGAAAGTTCTCTGATCGCCGTTCACTTGGGAGCGGCCAGAAACGATTCTTTTACATAGAATTCAAGCAGCTCACGACTTCCGGTCTCTGAACAAGTATCCTCWGGGTAGCCTAAGAACATCCGTTTGAAGGCGAGCTAAGTGAGAAAGCGAAACATTCCCTGTACAGGGACAGAGGGGGATGTTGCATAACGCAACAGCAGCCTCGGATGAGAGACCCCACTTTTGATAACGACCATGGCAAACGAAATAATGACTACGAATTGAGGGCATGCACCTCGAATGTCCGGTCCCTTAATTGGGAAGGTACCGCTGCCCAGCTGGTTGATGTCCTCGTAAAAATAAAGGCTGACATCACCGCCATGACAGAAATGCGATGGACGGGACAAGGACAGAGACGAGTATGTCATTATGGCACTTACTACAGTGGCCATATAAAGGAGCGCAAGTTTTTTGTGGGATTCGTGCTGGGAGAAAGACTCCGTCGCCGAGTACTCCGGTGTATGAACGTCTAGCCACAATCGCATCAAAGCGAGGTTCTTCAACATATCGCTGATTTGCGTCCACGCCCCGACGAAAGAGAAGGACGATGTGACCAAAGATGTCTTTTATGAGTACTTGGAAAGCATTTATGAGGGCTGCCCCCGCCGCGATGTCAAAATCGTGCTTGGCGACCTTAACGTCAGAGTGGGCAAAGAAGGTGTCTTTGGCAATACGGTCGGTAAATTAATCCTCCACGAGGAAACATCCCCAAATGCGCTGAGGCTGATCGAATTCGCCGGGGCCCGAAATATAGTAGAACTAGGTTCCAGCATAAAAGATACATCAAGCTACCTGGCTATCTCCGGATCGAAAAACCACCAACCAGATCGATCATGTTGTGATAGACGAAAGACACGTCTCCAGTGTTTTAGACGTGCGGGCGCTCCGAGATCCCAATATCGACTCGGACCATTATCTTGTTGCAGCCAAGACTCGCAACCGCCTCTGTGGTGGTTCGACGTCGAGAAGCTGTAATCACAACAGACAGCCGAACGATTTTCTACTCGGCTTGCACTCCTGCTCTCTGAGAGCACTCGTCAACAACTCGGTATAAGGGAACTGTGGGACGACATTTCAAACTCTTTACGTACAGCCGCAACCGAACCCTTGTTTTTCGGAAAGTACAAAAGAACGGCTGGTACGACGAGGAGATCCGTGTCACAGCGGAGAGAAAACAGGCTACGATCTACAACAACACGTATGGGATAGCATAGATACCGAGAGTTGAAGAGGGAAGCAAGACGCAGTTGCAGACAGAAAAGAAAGAGGTCGAAATGCGTGAGTACGAAGAGCTTGATAAGCTGGCCGACAGGGGTAATGCTCGAAAGTTCTACGATAAAATGCGGCGGCTTACAGAAGGTTTCAAGACCGGAGCATACTCTTGTAGAACCACCAAAGGTGATCTAGTCACCGATGCCCAGAGCATACTTAAATAATGAAGGGAAAAGGAGACAACAAAATTTGTGCCATCTACCGTGGGATAAGCCTCCTCAATATCGCATATAAGGCTCTATCGAGCGCATTGTGTGAAAGTTAAAGCCCACCGCACAAACTGATTGGACCTTWTCAGTGTGGCTTCAGACCTGGAAAATCAACCTATCACCTACCGGATATTTACCCGGCGCCACATCTTGGAAAAGACCCGTGAAATTGTCTACATGGCGCCTGAAATACGCATCTCATGGCAAAATGTATAAAACAAAAGTTATTTGTCACGTCATTTGCTACCCAAATGGTATATGTGATCATGGCCGTAGGACGAACCGTTCCCGAGATAMGAGCGAAAATGCGGCGCGCCACAGTGCAAGGTGAAAATTGTTGCAGCTCTTAGCTAACCTGTATTGGTCAACCAGAACCCACCGCGTGGAGGTGGCTGCTCTTCGGATTCCTCCCAAGCCCAACCCAACCAACCAACCATATGTCAGCCTTGTTTAAGTCTGAATCTGTGTCAAATTTATTGATAAAATCAGATTTTTTACTAAACTTTGACACTTGTTGCCTAGATTTGAGTGTAGAGCGTATAACACAATCACGAGATTGRGGGCCAATAACTTTAGAAAATGCCTTTGTCACCAGTTTGACGGTTCTCTCGACTGCCACGGTGTGAGAGGGGAATTCTTTAAATTTCCATACCTCTGCAGTGTCACCCGACTGCCCTTTTATGAGTTCTTCGATAGAAACTGAACAAATAACTGGTGGAACAGTCAAGGTAATAGTCTTCCAGTTAATCATATCGTAATAATTATTAGCTTTCAAATTCAGCTTTGGCACTTTATTACATCTAACCCTTCTATTTACAGCGTCAAACTCTGCTTCTATGGCTGCCATGACGGTCAAGGGCCAACTTACTGACTTCTATCCGTTCGTCAGTCATCATACTAAGGAGAATGTTTTCTCGAAGAGCAAAGAAAACATTCTGTTGAATGGATGAATCGACTACCTTGCGCAGTTTAGCAGGTAAGTATCTCGACCTTTGAATTGCAGCATAGTGATGGTGCTGTCTCTTATACACATCTAGATGTGTATAAGAGACAGATATAAGACACCATCTATGTGTTCGAAAAGAGCACGAAATGGAAGTTCGTTGAAATGTAGAAGACAAACAACCCACTGTAATGGCCTACCTAATATTTCTTCTAGTTTCCGAATGATTCCACCTTTCCAACCTGTGTTCGTGTTGGTGCCATCAGCAGCGACAACTTCTAGATGTTCCACATCAACTGAATTGTCTTGTAAATGTTGCCATATAGCTTGCGTCTCATCCTCAGCTGACCCGTAAGGAGAGGTGACGTGGCCAAAGTAATGACAACCAGGTTCCGCTATAAGAGAAATATGTTCCTTTTTGACAGTGCCTCGGTAGTACTTTTCACTTTCGCTGACTTGTGTAAGTGTATTGTATATACGGCCGTCAAAATACAGCCCATATACAGAGTCAATACTTTCGGTATTGTGGAGCTTAACTCCAACACTTTTCTTTGCCCGACTAATTGCATTTGTCAGTGACAAAGCTAGCCTGATCCTCTGTTATCAAACCTGCTTCTTTGGCATCCAGAAAAGCAGATGAAAAAATCATCCAATACTAGTGTGTTTTGTTTAGTTTTAGAGGATGGAAGAGAAAATTCATCATCAGCATCGTTTTTGGAAGAGTCCATGTGCGACGCACATACGTTGTTGTCGTATGTATGGGAGTCTGGCTGATATGAATGGTCACGTGTTCTTGCTGATACTTTTCTGGTAAGTGTTGATGTGGAATGACGTTTTGAAAGCTTTTCTTTACGTTCATTTTTCTTTGCAATCTTTTTTGTTTCAGGTAGATCAACACTTCCAACGCGACCAATTCTTCTGGTTCTCTGGTCCAAGAGAAATGGTTGTTCATTGACAGGAACTTTCCTTTCCTTTGGAGAAGTGCAAGAAGAACAAAAATGCTTTTACAAGCAGYGATGTCAAATAATTTTTCGGTAGAAGAGACAAAGTCGTCTCTTTAAGAGCTCAAACCTATTGGGTTCCTTAAAAACATTTGTTTAAGAGTCAAAAATTTCTTATGGTATGTGGTGAGCGTTTGTACAACTCTGGTGTGTGAAACTATCGGAATAGATGACTTTTTGAAAGTATTTTCAACCTCTTTTGCAACTATTTCTGTAACCTCTTTCGCCCTATACGAAATCTTTCAAACTGATAACACAAAAGAACATCCTGGTAAGTAGGTAACTGGGACTTAGAGAGTTTGTACGGATATATGTCTAAATTTTTGTCTAAATTTAATTTTAGATACAGAAATTTTGAGTTCTGTTGAGAGAATATAAGTGATAGCACTCGACGAAACCAACGACAAGAGTGAAGGAACTCGATGAAAAAATATTTTAGTGGAGACCTATCCGAACATGTCCTTTGGCGTAGGTGAATGAAAGTGAGTGATAGCACTCGGCGAAATCAACGTCAAGAAGTGTGGCCGCAAGCCGATTTTCACCTTGCGCTGTGGCGCGCCGCATTTTCGCTCGTATCTCGGGAACGATTCGGGAACGCTTTCGGTAGTAAATGACGTGACAAATAACTTTTGTTTTATACATTTTGCCATGAGATGCGTATTTCAGGCGCTATTGCATTGGAATCAGGAAGTACAAAGGCAACTTTTCCGCTCTATTAAAAATCCGGAATCGAAAAAAGTCCGGAATTGACCCACCCTAAAACGCAGTGCAATGGATCAGAACTGGCTCAGATTTTAGCCGATGAATATTACACCACGTGCATCCCAAAGGAATGGTACCATAATCCAAATTCAACTGTACTTTTCCCCCAAATAAACAATTTTATGAACTCACGAAATGCTTTTTTATTCATTTGTTGCAAACTAAGTTGCTTCACCGAAAATGCTATATCTCATTAACTAATAGTTATTCAGTTGAAAAATTTGTAAACGTTTCTTTTAAAGGTAGGTGCTAGAAATCACAGAGATATAGTAGTAGTACCATTTGATACAGTAAAGCTGTATAATATGTACTTATATAAAAAATTAGGATTTGAAATCGGATTAACTGTCTATCAGTCAGCCCGTCCGTGTAAGCTGTAACTTGAGTAAATTTGCGATATCGGAATGTTTCCAGGCAAAAAAATAAGGCGGAGTTTGCAGATGATCGTAACCGGACCGTCACGGATCGTAACTGACAAATTGCCATCAGCAGAAAATTTATATACTGGCATAATTAAGCACTTGAGTAAGCTATTGAAGCAAGGATCACTTGTGGGCTAAAATTTTTTTAAAACGTTTCAGACAAAACAACCAAATTCGCTCGAGATAAATTCCATTAGAACCCATACCGATAGTGCGAATATAAGTGAATGCGCATCATAATCTTGCACACTCATCATAAAAGAGTACTAAAAGTGCGATGAATCAATAACTAAATTCGTCATAGACATCATCTTTTACACTCAAGATGGTATGAGGGAGCTCAATGTGAGGCAAGATGGGCGATTTCGGATTGCAACCACGCCAACTTCCCATGTAACACAATTTTTAACTAAAACTGATTCTTTCACATTCCAGTGCACAAATCAAGAAGAAATCAATATAACGGGATGTTCCACCTTATGACCACAAATTGCAACATGAGTTTCTTAGTTTCTTAATAACAAGAAAATAATGAGTTCGTTGATGAAGTAATCGGACCACTACCAATAGGGTGGGTCGATTCCGGACTTTTTTCGATTCGGGATTTCTAATAGTGCGGAAAAGTTGCCTTAGTAGGCCGTCTTCTGGCAGCCATAGAAGCAGAGTCTGACGCTGTAAATGGAAGGGTTAGATGTAATAAAGTGAAAAAGCTGAATTTCAAAGCTAATAATTATTACGATATGATTAACTGGAAGACTATTACCTTGACTGTTCCACCAGTTATTTGTTCAGTTTCTATCGAAGAACTCATAAAAGGGCTGTCGGGTGGAACTGCAGAGGTATGGAAATTTAGTGAATTCCCCTCTCACACCGTGGCAGTCGAGAGAACCGCCAAACTGGTAACAGAGGCATCTTCTAAAGTTATTGGCCCCCAATCTCGTGATCGTGTTATACGCTCTACACTGAAATCTAGGCAACAAGGGCCAAAGTTTAGTACAAAATCTGATTTTAACAATAAATTTGACAAAGATTCAGACTTAARCAAGGCTGACATATGGTTGGTTGGTTGGGTTGGGCTTGGGAGGAACCCGAAGAGCAGCCACCTCCACGCGGTGGGTTCTGGGTGAACAATACAGGTTAGCTAAGAGCTGCAACAATTTTCACCTTGCACTGTGGCGCGCCGCATTTTCGGAACGGTTCGTCCTACGGCCATGATCACATATACCATTTCGTTAGCAAATGACGTGGCAAATAACTTTTGTTTTATACATTTTCCCATGAGATGCGTATTTCAGGCGCTAGGTAGACAATTTCACGATTTTAGGCGAATTTCCGGAATTTCAAGGCCGGAGTTGGGGTTGAAGATGCAATCCGATCTTACAACAAAAAGTTGCATTGGAATCAGGAAGCACTAAGGCAAATTTTCCGCACTTTTATAAATCTCGAATCGAAAAAAGTCCGGAATCGCCCCAACCTACTACAAAGTTGGCAACAGTTCTATTCTACTATTCCCAATATTTAAAATGTTATTATTTTTGAGGAAGAATTAGTTTGAAATCGATCATCGGTGTCATTTGAATATTACACTGCTCTGTGCAATGCTTCGAAAATAATCCTGTATATATCAAATTATAATAGACCTTTTTACCAACACTGCAGGTATTCCGCCATCTTTTATTTTATATGTCGGGTATGCTTTGTTATGAATGCATTTGTGTCCTTCGCCCATAATCTAGTAAATTAGTCGCAATGCTTGCAATATTTATAGCAATACAGATCTTTTGCAATATTAAATTGAATGTCGAGATGCCCCATTTCGCCTCCGTTCCTTTTTTCTTGTTATGAGAGCAACTTGCATTCATGTTCTCTCCAATAGCTAGCAGGTATGAAACAAAGTTATGACGATCCATACATTTATCGAACCAACTGATTTATGATTTAAGAACGAAAAACCCTGGTCTTATTCAAAATCAGTCCCTTTCCATATGTAGCCCCACCTCCTCTAAAAATAAATTTAATCGCTGGACAAATACTTTTGAAAATCCTTACAATTCATTTCTTTGAAGTTATATTGAACAAGTACAATATTCTGAACGGTCTCAACTGAGAGGCGGTTATGCTCGTTACTCCACTGTGTATTGATTAAGGAAAAAATACGCACGCAATTTGCGTTTTGACCAGAGACAGACTATAAATACTGAAGTATTATCAAGATCATTGGAGGATGGAGTCATGTGTAGAAGTTTACGCAAGTGAGGAAAGTTCTCTGATCGCCAATAATCCCAAGTGATTGCCAATGAAAAATTTTCAACAGCCTCGGATGAGAATTAAGGACTATGATTTGAGGACATGCACCTGGAATGTCCGGTCCCTTAATTGGGAAGGTGCCACTGCCCAGCTGCGATGGACGGGACAAGAACAGAGACGAGTAGGTCCTTGTGGCATTTACAACAATGGCCATATAAATTAGCGCAAGTTTGGTGTGGGATTCGTGGTGGGAGAGATACTCCGTCGTCGAGTACTATCATTCACCCCGGTGAATGAACGTCTAGCCACAACCCRCATCAAATCGAGGTTCTTCAACATATCGCTGATTTGCGCCCATTCCCCAATGGAAGAGAAGAACGATGTKACCAAAGATGCCTTTTATGAGTGGTCGAAAAGCACTTATGAGAGCTGCCCCGCCACGATGTCAAAATCGTGCTTGGCGACTTTAACGCCAGGGTGGGCAAAGAAGGTATCTTTGGCACTACGGTCGGTAAATTCAGCCTCCACGAGG
>NW_017535098.1:11116-16048 GCF_001853355.1 Bactrocera latifrons
TTACGTACAGCCGCAACCGAAACCATTGGTTTTCGGAAAGTACAAAAGAACAGCTGGTACGACGAGGAGTGCCGTGTCGCAGCGGAGAGAAAACGGGCTGCCTACCTCGCAACGTTACGATCGACCACAGCATGTGCGGGACGGGATAAATACCTAGAGTTGAAGAGGGAAGCGAGACGCATTTGCAGACAGAAAAAGAAAGAGGCCGAAACGCGTGAGTACGAAGAGCTTGATTTCAAGACCGGAGCATACTCTTGTAGAACCCCCAAAGGTGATCTAGTCACCGATGCCTAGAGCATACATAAATTATGGAGGGAACACTTCTCCAGCCTACTGAATGGCAGCGAACGCACAACCCCAGGAGAAGGCGAACCAGATTCGATTCGACGTTCGAACAGCAATTACCCGCGTGAAGAACAACAAAGCGGCGGGGACCTATGGATTGCCGGACGAGTTATAACACGATGACAAAGACCTGACAAAAGCATACATCAATTTCTTTGTAAAATATGGTCGGACAAAAGCTTGTCCAACGATTGGAATTTAAGTATGCTCTACATACTCCATTAAAAGGGATGCCCCACAATCTGAACCAACTACCGAAGAAAAAACTGCCGTGAGAATAACTCTTGCCAATGATTACTACTTCGGACTAAGTAGGCAATTGAGAAGAAAAGTCCTCTCTGGATGAACAATAGAAAAACTCTACAAGTCACCCATAATTCCCGTCCTGCTATATGGTGCACAGGCATGGACGATGTCAATATCTGATGAGTCGACGTTGTGAGTTTTCGAGAGAAAATTTCTGCGAAAGATTTATGGTCTTTGAGCTTTGGCGACGACGAATATCGCCTTCGATGGAACGATTAGCTGTATGAGATATACGATGACATTGATATATTTTAGCGAAATAAAAGACATGGGCTACGCTCGATAGGAAGCAGAGAAGCGGGGGGAAGCAGAGAAGACCTCCATTCCTTTTTAAAGACCAGGTGGAGAAGGACTTATAACTGCGTAAATGGTTTCTACCCCGATTAAGAAGAAGAAGAAGAAGAAGGATATGCATATTGAAAATTAAAAATAAATTATAAGAGTTTTAAATTTAAGATATCTAGGAGTTACGTATCTAAACAAGAGTTATGTATACATTGTATGTTATTTGGTTTTTTATTTCATTAACTGCTATTATTCTTTTGAAATATAACATAAAATACAGCWGTAAGTTTTGGTCACTAATTTTCGGAACCAGGAATTTAATAGAACTTAGGTATACATTGATCGTATTATTCTACTTTTACACGGTCTTAGTTTATTACCGTTTTATGAGCATTTTATGCGGGCTGGACCAGTAAACAATGTGTTGTGCATCTGTCTTTTACTTGGTCAGTGACGTCGAAAGACGAAGCACTAGAGCCATCAATAAAAATACTGCCATCTTATGCGGCTGGCGGCCAATAGAGCGGCCTTAGTCCAACCACTGGTTGGAGTTTTGGGCTTTGCCATGGTGCGCAGGCATTAATCGATCGTTTGGGTGGTCGCTGATACTGAGCGGACCTGCGCGTGAGTCGCCTTTCTCAGTGCATTCAGACGAGCGCTTCTGGAGATCAGTTGTTCCAGAATTTTCTCTGTTCGTGAGCCTTTTGCATCAGTGGCACGCCGGCGTTTCAATTTGATTAATAAGGAGTCGGGAGCGATATGCCTCTTAGACAGAAAAGGAGGGCCAATACCCTCACTGCATGCGGAAAATCCGCCACTTCTACGGTGGTGGATGATTCCACATCAGGTGGCGAGGGTAGCCGCGTAGTGAGTGCGAAAGCAAGAGAGAGAGAGCGGTAGTTGTTTTGGGGTCCCAAGGTAGCCACCACTGAAAAAGCGTTTGCGTGTTCGGGGTCGCCACGTAATGTGTGCGTAAATGAGGGAATGAGCGGAAATTATGGAGGGAGTGTGGCTACCGTTGAGAAAGCGGTTTMCAACCGTCAAGGACGGTTCGGAGGCTGGCAAATAATAAGAAATTCTGGGAGRTGGGGTTGGACGTATCTGTCAACCGGAAGTTGTGTCCTCGGGTTGTGAATTAGGGGGTCCATATGGCGATCCCCCTGCGGAATTCATGGAGGAGCTACTACGGGTGAACTTCCAAAACTTCAGCCCGGCGTCTCAGAGATCTGACGTAAGGATGTCAGTCGTCCCTGGAAGGTGGCCCCTGATGGTAGTACCAATGTCGCCCTGATAGTACGGACAAGTTGACGTCCGCTCTCTTGGGGGCAGGTTGATTCTACATCAAATCGTTTTCCTTCCGTTTGCGACCGGATGACATACATATATTTAGCGAGACCTAGAGTTCTCCCTGGKCTATATGAATAAGCTGCTACTACTTGCTTGTACTAGCTCATTTATCTTAGGGCTGGAGGCGAATGTCTCGTCTTCGATGTGGTTTAGTAAGGTATCCCGGCATTCGTCGGATTACCAAAGCAACAGTCGAGGTGAATAACTGAGCAAATTCCACATTGTGAATTAGCCGAATTCGAATTCGATGTGCCCGCTGACCTAATTATGAATCRCGCAAATAAGGCTTTCAGCGTTACGTGGGAGGTTAAGAACATCAGAATTAGTCTGAGTCTGGGTTTTCTGCACATGGTGGCATGACCCTCTGAATGCTTGTTTTGTTAAGTACCGAGCCGCTAGAATATATATGTAAATCTTTGTCCCACTGCTTATAAATATGTATGTATGTATATATATATATATACGTAAAGATACATAAGATATACATAAAGATCATTGCACATATACATATGTGTTTTCTTTTTTCTTTTTGGTGTCAATGACCGCTCTGTTCTTTTTTTTCGTTTCTTTTTACTTTCGTAGTGTAATCGGCATTTTGTGCATACATACACTAGTCAGAAAAAGTTTGCGTACAAGACTCATTTGCTTCCTAATTACTAAAAAACTTCCAGAAATAAAAAAAAACTGAACAAATTTTCTATTTTATTTACATTTTGGAATTCAGTTTTTGTATACCTAACATTTTAATACTGTTGGATATAAATTAGGGTTAAAAACAAGAATGAAATCAAAAATAGACAAAATTCACTTCAGAAAAAGTTTGCGTACAAAAATATAAAGAAATTACAAAAATGTATTTTATATGAAAATGGCAGTTTCTAGTAACTAGTTGGATATCCTTTGCGTTGTAGGACCTCTCTTAATCGTTTTGGCATTGAATTTACGAGATTTGATGTCTCCTCCGATGTGATTTTGCTCCATTTCTCATGGATAACATTTTTTAGCATCTCCTTCGAAGAAATGTTGTGTTGGCGGATCCGACGCTCTAATAAATCCCATATGTGCTCAATGGGGTTGAGATCTGGTGATTGAGGGGGCGTATGTAGTTGTTTGGGCACATTGTAGAGGAGCCAGAGCTTAACAATTTCTGCAGTGTGCTTGGGGTCATTGTCTTGTTGAAACAAATACCTGTCTTCCAATCCCAATTTAACTGCGCTTCAAGTTCGCCTTAAGGATGTCCAAATAAACTCTTTTATCCATTGTTGACTCAATAAACTGGATATTATCCACTCCTTTACTGGATATACACCCCCACACCATCACGCCACCACCACCGTGTTTTACGGTCGCCGCGAGATTTTCTTTATTGAGTGCAGTTCCGGGTTTTCTCCAAACAAGCTTTCGCCCTTTTATTTCAAATATACAAAACTTGCTTTCGTCTGAGAAAATAACGCGTTTCCAGAACTCAGGCGGCTTATTAATGTGCTCGTTAGCAAATGCAACTCGTTTAAGCCTGTTGGTCAATGATATGAATGGCTTCTTTCGTGCGACTCGGCTCCGATAACCGGCGTTTTTGAAAATTTTGCATACGGTGTCACTGCAAATTGTTTTCTGGAATCTTATTTTAACATCTCTGGCAACATCTGAAGCCTTCACCTTTGGATTTTTTTGCAATTCCTTAAGAACGTAGCGCTTTTCACGGTTGCTTAATTTAGGGGGACGCCCTGAACGAGGCTTTGTGGCGGTAGAACCCATCGATTTGTACATTTCGATCACTCTTTGAATCGAGGAGTGTGCTCTGCCCACAGTCTGGCCGATTTCGCGAAAAGTTTTACCTTCTTTCCATAATTTTATAACTATTTCTCTTTCACCGCGGCTGGTTGGTTTTCTTTGTCTGCCCATTGTACGAAATTTTCTTTTATTGTTTAAAATTTCAGGAAAATAGTTTATTTGATTTGAACAAAACTAATGTAAATATTTTTAGTGCGACTTTTCCCAGAGAAAACTATTAGGATTCCCCTTGTTTTATTTTGTACGCAAACTTTTTCTGTGACGATGTTGCCAACTTTTTAATAATTGTTTAAAARGAAAGCTTGCCACATTTTATGGTGGTTTCAAATTTCGAAAATTTCTTTTCTGATATTCTAATTTTATAATGCAACCATAAAAATTAAAGTTTGTTTGTGTTAAAATTCATAATGAGCCATACAAATTTTGTACGCAAATTTTTTCTGACTAGTGTATATACATTATGTGGCTGTCAATTCATGTGCAGTGTAAGTTTTTCAGACTTAAGGTTAACACCTAGTGTGAAATAGCCTTTATTTGGATCATGTATATTTGAGAACATATTTTCACGCAATTTTTTACTCTTGCAACTAGGTGCTTCAGATTAGAATAGTTTTGTTCACCTAACGGTTGTGCGTATCTCCTAAACCAAACTTCTTCTCAGGAATTTTGCTTGATATGGCTTCCTCGGTTTGGAGGATATGATCAATAAACCATTGACGGAAGGACAAAAGAGGGATTTCGCCCCTTGGTAACTAAGATACACACGAACGAAGTTTCATCGAGATTATAGAAAGTTATAGAAAGACGAACGGATAGAATTAAGAAGAATTAATGTTCACAGACTTAACTAAATAAATA
>NW_017535099.1:0-2003 GCF_001853355.1 Bactrocera latifrons
GAATGGCGTACTTGGAGTCAAATCACCACCCATAGCAGACGAAGAGCTCGAGTTGCCACGAGAAACGCGAGTGACCCTTGCGCAACTTCGTTCTGGATATTGTAGCAGGCTAAACTCCTACTTATCCAGAATAGACCTTGACATACCCAACGAATGTCCTGCATACAACGAGTCTCCGCATGACACTGGCCACCTCTTTGCATGCCCAWCCAACCCCACCCATCTAACACCCCTTTCCCTTTGGTCCGACCCCGTCGAAACAGCACGTCTCCTGGGCCTCCCGTWAKATGACATCGACGACAACACTGATAACCCTCACCATCCCAACGGGGACTGATAATCGTTATAACAACAACAACAACAAGGGGATGGCTATGAATGTATTGGAAATATTGTTATCAAAAGTCTTGATTACGTATTTAAAAGATTTGCAGAAATGTGGAATAAAAACCACAGATTAAAATCAAAAATTATACAAAAACATTCGATTTGGTTTGCACAATATGAATATATACTATTAAGACGACAATCATCYGYATTGTGTCAAGATCGAGGACGTCCTAGATTAAGTCTGGTAGAGTGCTCAGAGAGAACGAAGCGGCGAAGGATAGCAGATTTAGCAGAACTCGATGTGTCCGCTGCTGATGATTTGCGTTTGGCTTGTARGGAATCGAATAAGTCGATCTTTCGCGCAAAGACATGTGATGTAATGTCACTTATCACCGAAGCAAATTTAACCAAGCACCAGTATCAACTTATTAGAAGCTTCGTTAACAATAAACTTGATGTTAACTTTTTACCTTGCTATGATAATATTTTAAAGGAAAAACAGAAAAGTTATCCTGGCAAATAAAAGTTTCAGAAGCTTACGCTGAAGTTGAGTTACAAAACTTATTGGATCACACTGCGTCGCGAATTTTAGAGTTGCAAAGCGATGTAATTTATGAACTCAGTGACTCCTCTAATTACCTAACATTAATAGGAAAATGGGGCTTTGATGGCAGTTCTGGCCAGAGCGAATATAAACAAAAATTCGAAAATAATAATTTGGAAGACAGYRRTTTATTTGTTACGTCATATGTTCCTCTACAAATGATAATAAAATCGCAAAATGATGAGGAGCACAAACTAATTTGGAAAAACCCCCGACCTTCATCCACTCGCTATTGCCGTCCTGTTCGAATTCAGTTTTAAAAGGAATCAGTTCAATTAACCCTAAATGAAGGATTATATTTTAAGAACAAAATTCAACAATTAAGTCCCACTGAGTTCAAAACAGCTACCAATCGTAAATTTTATATCGATCACATTCTTCAACTTACAATGGTGGATGGCAAAGTGTGCAATGCCTTAACTGAAACCTCATCTGCAAAATGCTATATATGTTCGGCCAAACCTACTGAGATGAACGATATTGACAAATGCTTGAAAAAAGAAGTACGAACAGTTCGCTACGAATTTGGATTGTCTCCATTACATGCCTACATTCGATTTTTTGAATATTTCCTTCACGTTTCTTATAGACTTGAAATCAGACAATGGCAAATAAGGGGTTTAGAAGATAAAGAACGATTTCTAAGAAGGGGAAAAAAATATCCAGTGTGAGTTTCGGGAAAAAATGGGTCTTGTAGTCGACAAACCAAAAAGAGGTGGTAGTGCATTTTCAAACGATGGGAATACTGCTAGAAAATTTTTCAGCGATGCCCATACATCTGCTGAAATAACAGGCATAGAAAAAGTATTAATTGAAAATTGTGCAGTATTACTACAAGCTTTATCATCAGGGTACAAAATTAATGTGGAAAAATTTAGGAAATTTGCGCTAGATACTGCAAGAGAATTAACATTAAAGTATTCCTGCTATTATCTTCCTGCGTCAGTCCATAAAATTTTAATTCACGCTCCCGATGTTATTCAATATGCATTAGTTCAATTGGAGAGCTCTCAGAAGAAGCTGCTGAGTCAAGGAATAAGGACGTTAGGATGTATCGACTCCATCATAC
>NW_017535099.1:2073-8039 GCF_001853355.1 Bactrocera latifrons
TGTAAAAGTAAATCAATTTTATTAAAATCAGTTTTTGATTTAGTTGAATAAAATTCAAATAATTCTTTTTTTGTTAATCAACTTTTTTATTATTATCATCGGCGGGTGGCGGAATTTGAAACCAGATAGGGCTTTGGAGCGGTTTATTTATGTTAATGTAATTGTTAATTACTTGTTATGATTTTAAAAAGCTTAGGAAAAAACCGCTTATAAACAAGGTAAACAGAGCAGAGCGCATAGAGTTGGGAAAAACCTATATAAATAAGTTCTGGAACAAGGCTATATTCTCTGACGAATCCAAATATAACATATTTGGATCCGATGCTCCTTTAAAAGTGTGGCGTAGAGGAGAAGCTTTGAATCCAAAAAATACAGTGAAGATCGTTAAACATGGAGGTGGGAGTGCCATGATGTGGGGCTGTATGTCGTCGTCTGGAGTGGGTGATCTCGTATTTATTGAAAAAACAATGAACCAGTACATTTATTTGGATATATTAAAACACAATCTACAGGAAAGTGCTTCAAAATTGGGTTTAGCTGACGACTACTACTTCCAACAAGATAATGATCCGAAGCACACAGCGCACAATGTGAAAATGTGGCTTCTCTATAACACCCCACATATGCTGAAAACCCCTCCACAAAACCCAAACCTCCATCCCATAGAGCACATATGGGAAATTTTAGACAGAAATGTGCGAAAACACGAAAATCGGAGCAAGCCACAACTGAAGCAGGTTCTTATGGAGGAGTGGAACAAAATAAGCGTCGAAACCAAAAAAAACATTGGTAGATTCAATGGCTAATCGGTTTAAAGCTGTCTTAAACAATAAAGGATACCCTACCAAATATTAAGGTTGTTAAATTTTTAAATAATTTTGATTTTTTTTTTAATAAATGTCTATTATTTTTATAGGTGTGCCCTTACTTTTGCGGTGCAAATATATGGAGTTACACAAATATTTTTTATATATTTCCCAAATAATGAAACAAAGTTCCTTAGTTTTAAGTTAGATTGAATTACTACATTTTATTTTTACGATCTCGAATGGTTATTTCTTAGTTTTTTGTCAAATAAAATTTTCTTAAAAAAAAACTTAAAAATATATTGATATGTGGAATATTTTAAAAATAATCCAAACATTTGATTCTAAAGAAAAATGCATTTCCTTCGCCGAAGAACAAGGTTTGATTTTAAAATCTAAAATTTGCCGTACTCATTAAGTGCCAATGACGCTGTCATTAAATAAAAGTAGCACTGTTGGGGTGTTCACATGACGGAAAGGTGGTTGTCGGAACCGAACTGCGTTGGCAAGGTCGAGTGATACTTGGTTCGACAATGTGAAAATACCACTTCCGCAGGTATTTTATCTAATGTATGCGTATGCATGTCATTGGTCGCATGCGGAATTGAAGAAAAACAGTTTTATCATGGAACCAGTTTTATCTAGCGCTACTATATGTGACTGGAATAATTACTGCCGCGAAGCTACCATCAGTTAGCGATAGGTAAAATTGGTGGCCCTGGTAAAACTGTTCAAATAGATAAAAGCAAATTTGGGAAGAGAAAATACAACAAAGCTAATAATAAAAATACATCTGCGAATGGTAGGCACCTTGCCGCGGTGCAGGGGCTTAGGCGCAAGGCATACTCGGTGCCCCCCAACCTGTGCGACTGGTGCTAGTAAGCACTGACCATGCGGGGTGACGGGTGCCGCATGCATGCGCTCTCCAAGAGCTACCACCTCCTAATCCAGGGTGTTATGCGACTCCCGTGCCCATTGGATGAGTTGCAGCCGGGAGGTTAAATTCGGCTGTATTCTAACGGAGCCTCCCCAACACCGGKCCGAATTGAGGAGTAACTGTGGCCTTACCGCGTCATGGGGCTCTGGCGAGGCGGACCTTCTAGTCCCCATATAAATTGATAAACCTCACCCCGTTGAGCCAAGGGTCGTAAGAACAAGATGAACAAGAACAAAAATACAAACTTGGACAAACTGGACAATAGGCGACAACCTCGGAAAACGGACTTGGACAACGAAAAGGACATTGGGGCAGCAGCAGGCAAAGGGGGTCAGGGAGCTAGACGAAAATTTAGCTTCCTTGACGCTCTCGCGCCAGATGAACGGGCGCTGTTTGAGAAGCACGCCAAGGATGATGACGATGTGCCCTCTTGCAGCGGCGCTCGCCTGGAGGAAACGCCGGTTGCAGCACCCGAAAGGCGCAGCGGGTCGGACTCGGGTGAGTCTCATCGGGCAGGGCCTGATGGTGCTCGTACTAGGAAAAGGAGAAGGCGCGGAAGGCGCAGAAGCTGGTCAATCCGGCGGATGCAATGATTCACGCAGGAAAGGGATGAGCGGCTCCACTATGAAGTGGTACCTGCGGAACCTCCGTGATGGGATGACCCCGGAGGTGGCAAAGGCTCTGGCCAGGAAGAGATGCAACGCATCCCTGGCAACGGAGCTTAAAAACGTGTCGGCTCGTGCGCAGGGTAGTGGAAGCAGCAACTGCGGCCCGATCAGTACCACCCAGTCCGCAAGGCGTGGCGATAGCAGGGCACTGCCCGCAGACACCTATGCCCAAGCCGCAAAGCGAAAGAGCGGCCAGATTACGCCGCAGGAGCCCCCCAGCTCTAAAAGGTTAAGGGGTAAAAACCCAAAGGCACCCGGAGAGCAACAATCTGGACCGGCTCCCCATCGGGTGGAGGGGCGGCGTTGATATGCGGACGCTGTAAAAGGCATTCGCATTGCTGTATTGCCTCCTGTGGGAGCTCACAGTGCTCCAGGATCTCCTCATGGAGGAAGTGTTCAGAGGGGAGGACTATGCGGCGTCCTTCCTGGGAATAGAGTTCAGAGGAGGAATGCTGCAAGTAGATTGCGTGGATGAGGCGTCCGCCGACTGGCTMAAGGAGTACGCTCCAAAGCTCGGAGGCTGGAAGGGCCCTGTCCTTTGCGCGAAGAGGGCGGAAGATTTGCCAATCATGCACAGCATGACGATGTTCCTCCCTCGGTGCGGGGACAAGCCCTATGAGTTCGCCTTGGGTCTAGTGAAAAACCAGAACCAGGGACTCAGCATCTCGTCCTGGCGCGTCGTGAGCAGCAAAATGGGTAGATCGGAGGTATGAAAGGATGGAGACTCAACCTGTACATCGACGATGAGTCGTACAGGTACGTCCGGGCAGCGAGCTTCCGGCATTACTACAGGTGCAGCACGGTGGTCATACGGCCCAACAGGCCTGCAGCCACTGGGAGCAAGGGAGCAGCAATTCCTGCGACTCTACAGAGCAAAGGATCTGACAAACTGGCAGTGCCTGGAGCACGCCCGGAGGTAGAAGGTATGCAGGTGGACGAGGTGTCGGAGCAGCCCTGCGGAAGCAGGACTGAGAAGGCAGTGCCATCGGCGACTACCGGCGTCCCCAAAGGAGGTCGCGCAGATGAGCTACCCTCCACTCAGGAGCTCCTCGACGGGTTAGGTGACCCAATGGACAGCAATACGGTAGACGGGGGGGAAGAGGATCTGCCCTTCCTCGAACCCATTTTATAATATCCGTCATTACGGAAGTTGCCCAAGTGAACCTGCATCACGCGGCTGCAGCCTTAGCCGTTATAACTATAAGGTTCACTGTGGAGAAACTGGGCATACTGCTGATCCAAGAGCCTTGGGTCTACAGAGGAGAGGTAAAAGGCCTCAAAACGGAGGCAAACAAGGTAATCTGGGACCTCTCTAGCGAGAGCCCTAGGACTTGTATAGTTGTCAGAAACAACAATGATTTCTTCTGTATTCCAGAGTTTCTGACTCAGGACTTGGTGGCGGTGCAGGCCAGGGACTCTGAAGGCAAGGACTTCGTCCTGGCCTCAGCATACTTCCCAGAGGAAGCACGGTGTGTTGGACATCACCGTTAGCAACGAACCTTCAGGCGGACTGATCTCGCAATGGAGAGTGTCGACAGAGCCCTCATTGTCAGACCACAGGATCATAAGGTTCAAGCTAAAGGTAGAGGTTAAACAACTCCCCCCTAGACGCAATCCTCGGAGGGCAAATTGGAACGCCTTCAGGGATATATTAGGTAATGATTTAAGCAGAAGGGAGCAGGCAGATGATAGCGTTTCAGGCTTTGGGTTGGAGAATAGGCTCTCTAAACTAAATGAGGCTTTAATTAATGCTTATCATGGCAATTGTCCCCTCAAAGCGCATACTGAGAGACGAGTCTGTCCGTGGTGGACAGAGGAGCTCGCGGATCTCTGCAAGAAAGTACGCAGCCAGTTTAACAGAGCGAAACGTACGGGGGTCTGAGCAGAATACCGAAGCTATTTCACCCTATATAATAAGGAGATTAGGTCTCTTAGGTCCAAGTTACCACTGGTCCTCCTCCCGAGGGATAGTACTACTAAAAACGTTAACGGTAGGGAAGAGGTTTAAGGTTACCCTCGGCAGCAACGACGATTGGAACGACTCCAACCTCGAGCGGATGTTGAAGAACAGTACTATGAGGTGGTACACACATTCTTAGCGATAGTCAAGCGGCGCTAAAGGCGATCTCCTCTTACGAGATCAGGTCGCTTCTGGTGCAGGAGTGTAGGGAGAGGATGAATAGCCTTGCGGAGAGAAATCAGGTACACCTGATATGGGTGCCTGGTCACAAAGGTATAGCCGGCAATGAACTGACGGACGAGCTCGCCCGCCATGAAGGAGCTGCTCCGTAAACAGGAAAGAGCTGGCAGGGACAAACCGGCGACAAACTCATGGTATGAGACACGCCAAGCTGCTAATGGGAGGTTACAACCTGAAAAGGTTCAAAATCGTAATAAACCTCCCCAGGAGCAAACTCAGGCTGTTAGTCGCATGGTATACTGGCCACTGTAAGCTGAATAGGCATCTTCACAGCATGGGCCTGTCAGCTTGCGCCAACTGCCGTTTCTGCGACAGGGAGCCTGGAACTCCGGAGCATCTGTTGATCGACTGCAAAGCAGTCTGTAGACGCAGAGCCAAGGCCCTTGAAGTTTTGTTTCCGGATAGGGATCGCATTGCCTCGGTAGCGCCAAGCAGTCTACTGGACTTCATTAATGGGCTGGAGCTAAGCGAGTTAATGTGAGTAAGGAGAGGGCACAATAGACCAAAGATCGCAGTGCATTCCTCATCATTATTCATTCATTCAATAATAAAAATATGTTTTTTATGTAATTAATATATATTTTCTTATTACAGGGCGGAGAGTCGAGGGCTAGAAGGCATACGACTGTTTGTCCAGTCACGGGTATAATTGATATAATATTGATTCATAAAATAAGAAAGTGGTTGTAAGCAAGCAAAAAATTAGTGTTAGCATATTTTGTAATGGAATAAAATAAGAAAAGAGAAAGATTATGTCATAACTAAATTCATTATCGTGTAATGAGTAATGTAAAATCTTTCAGATTCTTATTATCTTGATAAATTCCTGTGTTGAATCGGACAAAAATAAGATCAACGCAAAAAAAGGCACAATTCCGATTTCTTTGGCGCCGCGATCTGAAGGTAGCGTTGGAAAGAGGAAGTCCTCCTGATTAAAAAATATATGGGGTTATAGGTACCGCAAACACTTATTTTAGGAGATATTCGACCTTACAGTTCAAAAATTCGAAAAATTCGTACATTTCTAGACGCTTTTTCACCACATTAAACACACTTTATTCACATTTTTCACTTCAAATTAATTGAATAATACTATAAACTTGTAACTAACTCCATCATATCTTACACTTTTAGCAGGTTTTTTACCTAAAAAATCCGCATTTTGAAAATTACATTTACAAATTACACTCGTTTTAATCCCATTTGTTTACCAAGAATTACGACGAAATGGAGCGCTGCCATGTGATGATAAGGCAATTCGCTGAAATTCCTCTTTTTCGTAAAAATTCCTCTATTCATGCATATGGATATTTTCTTTTGTAAATTTATTAAGCAAATAAGTAATATTATATACA
>NW_017535099.1:8424-10421 GCF_001853355.1 Bactrocera latifrons
AAAATTCGTACATTTCTAGACGCTTTTTCACCACATTAAACACACTTTATTCACATTTTTCACTTCAAATTAATTGAATAATACTATAAACTTGTAACTAACTCCATCATATCTTACACTTTTAGCAGGTTTTTTACCTAAAAAATCCGCATTTTRAAAATTACATTTACAAATTACACTCGTTTTAATCCCATTTGTTTACCAAGAATTACGACGAAATGGAGCGCTGCCATGTGATGATAAGGCAATTCGCTGAAATTCCTCTTTTTCGTAAAAATTCCTCTATTCATGCATATGGATATTTTCTTTTGTAAATTTATTAAGCAAATAAGTAATATTATATACATGTATTAGTAATATTATATAATAATATTACGTAATAAAGTGTAAAGTATATTAGTACAGTACGAAAATTAAAATTTTCGATCAATATGAGTGCATGGTAAACAACAAATATAACCACTTTATATCCAAAACTCATATTTTAAATATAAAAATTGATGTATCGTCACCTAAAATACGAAACAATGTATAATGAAAAATAAATGGAAATCGCTGACAGATATAATAACTAAATTTTATCCATTTTATAACGAAAATTCAAATTTTATTTCAATATGAGTGCATGGTAACCAACAAATATAAATATTTTTTATTTGTCACGCAGAAAGGAGTGCTCCGCGAAAGTACCACCCGGGTATTCGCTCGGCCAGGATTATTATTTTAAAGCACGGCCGAAGGCCGCCATCGCAGAAAGGAATACTCCGCGAAAGTACTTCAGTCCACCAGGGTATTCGTTCGGCCAGGGTTATTTTTTTAAAGCGCGGCCGAAGCCCGCCAACGCAGAAAGGTGTACTACGGAAAGTACTTCAGTCACCCCGGGTATTCGCAGGACCAGGGTTATTTTTTTTAAAGTACTTTAGTCATCCCGACATGAYATTATATACATTTTATAATACTCATAGAGTTTTAATTATATGTGTTTATTAAATATGTGGAAAAAGTTTTCACAACTCAATTATAACTTAAAAAATGTTAGAAAGTATTTTTTATTATAATTAATGTAGAAAAAAGAATCACGCAAAAAAACTAGCAAAGAAAAATCGTTAAGAATCCTATATTTGGTGTTTAAGATGTGGCAACGCTCGTTTTCCTCATAATTGTAAACAATCTAACCTTTGCAACGCCGAGGGCCTTAAGTGATTTTGAAATTAATAAATTTAGGTGAAATGTTATAAAATAAAATTGAAATGTGAACTTATTTCAATGTCTAGAGTGTATATGTATATATACAGACTTAAAAACGTGAATAAATTTAACGGAAATACATTGTGTTATTAGTGCATATTTTTGAACTTTTAATCGTGAAAATTTTAAAAATATAAGTAATTTTTATATTATTTTTGGATATTCCTCCTCTAGGGAACATACATCCGGACATACACCATTTATACGGAAATTCGGTTTTTTTTACCCCTCCGCCAAAGTCATCGGAATCGGGCCCAAAAAAACTGAKCACGCCCAGGTGTTGGGCCAACCAAGGGTTAAGTTTTTTTTCAGCGCGGCCGAAGGCCGCCAATGCAGAATACAATTCCCACGACAGCCGGTTCTACGTACCGGAATTGACTCGGATTTMATCCGAMCATGGGCTGTCATTTCGGCGATCTAACCCCGTTTGGATCGGTGAGTGTTAATTTGTGTGTGTCGTCACTGGAGCATCGCCTTGCAGCAGGGTTGCTCCACATCCTCCTGACTCGTACTGGCATTGAGTTCAAAACGGGCCCGGAGGAAATTTTCTGCTGCTTTTGCGCGAAAAGGCTCCATCCAAACTCCACCTCGGTCAGGTGCAACACATGCAATGGATGGAGCCATCTTAAGGCCTGCTCAGGCCTTAAGACCCATAGGGAGTGGACCACGCGTTACGTGGCCCCATGTTGCCTACGCAATATTGCGACGTTAGCCTCTACGGCTGTGCAATCTGCACTTAGTTCGCGCGC
>NW_017535099.1:14145-16478 GCF_001853355.1 Bactrocera latifrons
AACAACAACAACTGCCGCCAATGCAGAAAGGAACTAATAACGGGTAAAATTTAGAATAGCATCCCCGGATTTCGAGGATAAAATGGGTGTCATTGGAAAGGTGACGTTCTCCAGATCACGAAAATATATATATATATAGTTGCCGCTGACTTATAGTTTTAAAGTATTTACGTTTAAAGTTAAAAAATTTACAACTTTTAAATTGATAATTTGTTTATTGTGAATAACTTTTTCACTTATATTATGCACTTTTACTTCAATTATCAATTTAAAAGTTGTAAATTTTTTAACTTTAGAACTATAAGTCAGCGGCAACTACATATATATATTATCGTGATCTGGAGAACGTCACCTTTCCAGTGATACCCATTTTATCCTCGAAATCCGGGGATGCTATTCTAAATCCCAGCCCTAATAACTAATATGTTATATGCTATATTCCTGTCATTGGAGTATTATTTTGTTTCTTTATTTCTTTTGGTTCTTCTGTAAAATATGACGTAAGGTAGCACTGATTATTAGTTAGAATGCAACTCGAATTTTAAATAGTTAAATTTTTGAACTTTAAATGCAAATATCTCAAAAACCATAAATCAGCGGCAACTATATATGTATATTTTCTTAATCTATCTTTCTCTATCCGTACATACCCATTTTAATCCCGAAATCCGGGGATGCTATTCTAAAATTTACCCCGCATATTAAAAAGTTAAAATTTTGGACTTTAAATGCAAATACCTCAAAACCATAAGTCTGTAGCAACAATATACATATATATTTTTTTATTGATCTGGTGGACCACCTCTACCTGTACATACCTATTTTGTCCCCGAAATTGGGTGATGCTATTCTAAATTCCAGCCGAGTCATAATCGTGCCATGAAGGCTTTTAAACAGCGAAAACTTCTAGTTTAAACCAGTACGCATTTTTTCCGCATTGATCCAGGGACGGTATTCTAAAGCAACAAGCTCGCACTTTCAATAACTCACTGTTTTTAATTTGTGTTAGAATTTTTCAGTTTCTATTTTGCTGATATACTAAGCTTATTAATTTGATTTACTTTTAACATCGGCGACAAAAACGTATGTATATAGTAAAATAAATTGATTTAGAACATTCGCTTGCACGCTTAGTTATAATGGCACTTAAACTTACACAATTTTGGGAGAGAAAATTTGACAATTCCTTTAAATACAATTATTGAACACCTGTTAAATCATACTTTTTCGTGTTCTGTTCGAGAAATACAATGTGCATACTATCGATTTAACATTTTCAGTGTATAAATGCACAAGTGCTTAATTCATCTCAATGTAATAACTTATTTGTTCTAGGTTCTGTTTACACCAGAAGGATTTCACTCCAACGGGGCATCTCGACCGGACAAAATGTATGTCATACTAACTATATTTCCGTGCCTATTGCCTGTGGAGACTCCATTAACCGGGCATCTCGACAGGATTAAATCTATGTCATACTAACTGTATTGCCGTGCCTATTGCCTGTGGCGACTCCACATTGCTTATTGCTTACAATATATGGAATAATAATTAATTTGGCATATATTGTAAGCAATAAGCTGTCACTTCAGCAGTTTGACGGCGTTGTTTTCATTTCTAAGAAAATTTCGAAGAGGCAACATATCCCATTCGCAGATATGCCGACGGCATTTTCATTTCGGTAATATGCAATTTAGAATAGAGAGTATTAAGATGGTTGTGTTATGTTATAAAAATAAACTGCATTTTTAAAATAAAATTCTTCCAAAACATTAATATTTAGTTTAATATTGTTAATTTACAGAAAAATTATGCAAATTGGGTTGGGAATGAGCAAAGTTTAATAAACTTATACAAGCATAAATCAAAATATCATTGCTCATTTGAAATGTATTATTTTAATCTACATAAATAAAAATGAATCGCCAAAATGTATATACGCTCATATTTTTCAGACGACTGAACCAAATTTGATAATTCTCTTTTTTATGTGGCTGTTGAGGTTCAAGGATGGTTTTTATGGCAAGAAAATTTCGAATAATTTCCGGGCAACCCCTAAAAACAGCCCTCGCTAAGAGAACGGCTCCACCAGTCTTGATGAACTTCTCAGAGGTTATTCGCTGTGGATCGGGGAAGTTTTAAAAATAAAAATACTTTACACTTTTCATGAGGAAAAGTCGGACAATGGGATAGTACCAAAAAGTAACTCTTTTCTATGCACATTTTTTTTAAATTTTTGTTTTGTTTTGTTTTTCAATATTTTTATTTGTGAATTATTTGAATCGTTCAATTTCGGTCGCTTGCTTTTTTATTCCGGCTATTCAAAAGAAAAA
>NW_017535099.1:16998-17914 GCF_001853355.1 Bactrocera latifrons
TCACGATGTCATAGCACAATGATGTTTGATGGTGCTGTTGGATGCTAGATGTACTCTGTTGAGTGGCAAAAGAGATTCATGGACCCTTCGAACATTACAATCCCTTTTCGGTTTGTATGGCTGACAATAAATGCACGAAATACTATCCACGTGCTTTTCTTTCGGAAACACTAACTAGAAATGATGAATATCCACTCTATCGGCGTAGCTMATCAGACGACAATGGCGGAGCATTTAGGAGAGAATGAATATGGAAGGTGACAACTCATGGATCGTACTATATTCACCACTAATTCATATTCAAAACTCATATTAATGTTAAGTATTGCAGTTTGGTGTAATCTAGAAAATACGTTTGTAAGTACGTCACTAAAGGAAGCAACATGGCGGTTATTGGTTYTGAACGAGATGAGATCAGCAAGTAACAAATGGTTGATACGARAACTGCAATAAAGCGCATTGTAGGATATTTACTTTTGCAATTCATGAACGTTTTCCGACCGTTGTGCGTCTTGCAATTAATTTGGAGAAAGGCCAAATGGTATATTTCATGATCTGTGTATGATCTGTTTGCGAGAACATTGCTCTATTCGGAAATATCTTGACGTACATGGAATGCATCGTCGAAGAAATAGTTACGCAGAAAGGAAGGCAAACCAGTWGGTTGACATCCAAGTGTGTTCTCAACTAATTCCTTAAGACGAATTTATACAATCCACCCGTAAAATGACGRTGGTTTATACCTTCGATTAATGTTCGCGGTTCAACTTCATTTGAGTCATTGCGAACTGTGAATGGTACGGTGTGTGCAAGTTTTGGAGAAGTAAGCCAGCGAACAAAAATTCCGGTTGATACTTATGGTGGTTTGATATCAATTCCATGCACCGTTTATCAATTCACGAAAGATGAACTTATC
>NW_017535100.1:0-10320 GCF_001853355.1 Bactrocera latifrons
GGTAGGTTGTTAACGTTGACGTCGGCATTATTTCTTTGTTGCAGCTCTTATGAATTGCAGTTGCATTCATATCGGTCATGCCGATAGTGGTTGGCATCGACGTCGACGTAACTCGCGCGTGTGGACGTCCTTCTGCATATTTATAAGTTCTACGAGTTGGAGCGTATCAAAAATGCTATTTCTATTTCAACATGCCATATCCGCCGATGCCGCGGACAGAAATTCTTTTCCCCTTGGATAATGAGGATCGTATTGAGCAACATAAACTTCAATTTATAAAAATACAGGAGCTATTAACTCCGACGAGTCTCGCAGAAGAAGAAACAGTACGGTTGCATTGCTTTGAAAATTTTTTTTGCGGATGAGCGGATTTACTACGGCTATGAAGGATCCGAGCTCGCTCTTCGCTCATCTGTAAAAAAACCACACATTTTCTTCTAGAGAAAATTTTCGGACAGGCTTCTAAATGCCTACAATAAAAAAATCCTTAACTTGCATAGAGCAAAGACGGTTAAACAATTCTTTTAGTAAGCCTATGYTTGCTGCAGCTATATAATTAATTATATAAATAAAACCAATAGAGGAGTATCAACACAACTGAGACAAGCCATGGGGGAAATAAATGATGAAAATTTCTCCATTAGAAGAAAACTGCATCACATCGGAAACACATTTGTAAACGGGTCTGAAATATCGGCTCAAGAAGCAGTAGTAATGGGGGATATTTATCAATACATCACACCCAAACAATCGACTAAGGAAGCTAAAGCCCAGACGTGAATTGGATGTTTTACGAGAGAATTCTATGGACATATATGTATGTACCGAGTGTACTGGAGAACTACTCTCAAAGGCCCGATCAATTGTAATAACTATGTTTAGCAGATTTTACAGCACGGTTCAGCTTTTCCAAAACAAGTAGGAATCTTCTTCTTCTTGATTGGCGTAGTCACCGCTTACGCGATTATAGCCGAGTTAACAACAGCGCGCCAGTCGTTTCTTATTTTCGCTACGTGGCGCCAATTAGATATTCCAAGTGAAGCCAGGTCCTTCTCCACTTGGTCCTTCCAACGGAGTGGMGGTCTTCCTCTTCCTCTGCTTCCCCCGGCGGGTACTGCGTCGAATACTTTCAGAGCTGGAGYGTTTTCSTCCATYCGGACAACATGACCTAGCCAGCGYAGCCGCTGTCTTTTAATYCGCTGAACTATGTCAATGTCGTCGTATATCTCGTACAGCTCATCGTTCCATCGAATGCGATATTCGCCGTGRCCAACGCGCAAAGGACCATAAATCTTTCGCAGAACTTTTCTCTCGAAAACTCGCAACGTCGACTCATCAGTTGTTGTCATCGTCCAAGCCTCTGCACCATATAGCAGGACGGGTATTATGAGTGACTTATAGAGTTTGGTTTTTGTTTGTGTTCTCAATTGCCTACTCAGTCCGAAGTAGCACCTGTTGGCAAGAGTTATCCTGCGTTGGATTTCTAGGCTGACATTGTTGGTGGTGTTTACGCTGGTTCCAAGATAGACGAAATTATCTACAACTTCAAAGTTATGACTGTCAACAGTGACGTGAGTGCCAAGTCGCGAGTGCGACGACTGTTTGTTTGATGACAGGAGATATTTCGTCTTGCCCTCGTTCACTGCCAGACCCATTTGTGTTGCTTCCTTGTCCAGTCTGGAGAAAGCAGAACTAACGGCGCGGGTGTTGAGGCCAATGATATCAATATCATCGGCATACGCCAGCAGCTGTACACTCTTATAGAAGATGGTACCTTCTCTATTTAGTTCTGCGGCTCGAACTATTTTCTCCAGAAGCAGGTTGAAAAAGTCGCACGATAAGGAATCGCCTTGTCTGAAACCTCGTTTGGTATCGAACGGCTCGGAGAGGTCCTTCCCGATTCTGACGGAGCTTTTGGTGTTGTTCAACGTCAGCTTAACAAGTAGGAATATTTCTATTAATAATGCAGACTACAAGTAGAAGACGAGGGTGACACGACAGCAGCACTTCCAATGGTACTTATTCTCGCTGGAAACGTTTGAGCGTTGAAAATTCAAGAGCTGATTTCTCCAGGGAAAGTGCCATGATGTTTCACGCATGGAGAAATGAATGGATCGAGCTCTTAAATAATGATGTCGAGAGTGTTTGCAACGCACGCAAGGAACAAATTGAGCAGAAAAAGCTTAAATATGACTAATTTTTATCCAATGAGCTTGAATGGATCCTGGAAAACCTGCATGTTTCAAACGAAGAAATAGCTGATGAGAGAGCTGCCACTAAAGTCGTCTTATAACGACTATATATCAGTCGTTGACATTGCGCGCTAACAGTGTACCAGGAACTAACGCCGTACGGCCAAGGTGCACCAGTGGCAAAGCAACAGTTGGAATTGGAGGTCTAACACTTCATTCCGTTTTTTCACTCCACGTCAATCAGTCCTCCGCCGCTCTTCGGCTCCTCATTGACACATTAAACACTATTCATACTAATATCTTAGATATTAGGCTTCTAATAAATGATGTAATTTCAATAGTTGGAGCAAAGATGTTTGGGTATTTAGATTGCTTACTTTCGAGGCATTCTAATTATCGTGTTTGGTGATTTAAAACAGTTGTCGCCAGTAGGAGATCGATGGATATTTGCGCCAAATGGCAATGATCATTACAGTGCAATTATAGGAACCTCGCTTTGAGATCAATTTCGATACTTCGAGCTCACCGAAATAATGCGTCAGCGTAAAGATCAAGAATTTGCCATCGCTTTAAAAAACATGTCAGAGGGAAATATGACACAAGCTGACCAACGAAGCCATCCATCTCTTTTATTCAAATGCTGGTGCAAATAATTTCAATACAACAAAACTAGCGAGCACGATGACCGACGAGTTCATTTCGGCTGCGAGGGATAAAATTAAGTCAAGCCGCAGAGCTGTGAAGGGTTGCAAGTTATAATGGGATGCCCAACTTATTCTAGTTTGAGAGCGCCTCAAAATAAGCATCTTTCATAACATTTTCTATTATGGCCAGATCAAACAAAATAAGAATTTTTGGGCATTTTAAATAAAAGTACCCAACATTTATTACGATTGTAAATTATTGTATATTTGACTTTTAATATATGGCGAAACTACTTAATTCCTTTTTATGATGTAATGATATATTAAAACAACTGACTTTAAATCTTTCAATACTTAATAAGGTGAATTAAGCCTGTTAGTTCTCAATTAATAAATGTTTTTAATTATTTGTAATAGAAAATTAATTCTATTATGCATCAAATTACAAAACGTTTCATGAAATATATTTAAATGTCGCTTTTTTTATTTTCATTCGCATTTTCTACATTTTTATTAGCGATCTTAAACGGCGGCAACAAATTCCTCCGTTCACATATATTTTTGGTATAATTTCAATCTGGCCGTTCCAGTCATTCCAATTGCAAAACGTCAAAACCTACCCAATCCAGTGAACTGTCAAAGTTCGGTAGGTGAGCGGCTCTCACATTTTCAGTGACAGAAGAGTTGGGGATCTCTTTATCTCGGATTGCAAGGCATTAGAAATACACCAAATGCTTCATACATTGCAACTCAAAACATCGATTAAATATATGGTAACAGTCACCATAAGCACGAGTGATGGATTTGTAAATGGTGCTACAGGAGAACTAATGCAGGATACCGAATCGTCTGGATCTGAAATCACAGTGGTGCGACTATGAATGAAATTCCCAGAATCAAGAGTTGGAAGCTTTGCACGTTCCAAGATGCCTCAAGGTCGCAATGCAGATTGGACACAAATCAATGATTAAATAACTATAGAACATAGACAGTTCCCTGTCATTCCAGCTGAAGCCAACACAATACATAAAAGCTAAGGTGGAATATACGCCCAAGTTGCGGTTCATATAGAGGTTCGAATTAGAAGGTCAGCTTTATATGTTGGATGAAGCAGAGCCACAAATGCCAATGGGAAATTTTCTCTTCCGAAGGACAGAAGGTGCGTTGAAGAGATGCATTTTAGCCGAAAAATCGGAACAACGGCTGAATATTTATTACCAAAACGTAAGGAGTCTAAACAAGCATATTGCTGATATTATATTATGTAGATTAATTTGTTCTGCTGATATTCTGTGCTTTTCTGAGACTTGGGATTTATCGCAAGAAGAATTTCCAATAGAGGGCTATAATGTCAGTGCATACCTTGATGGAAAAACATGACCATCCCGACGACGACCGGCCAACGGACTTATAATATACTCTAAACAAGATCGGTGCCAACTAGTAAACGCAAACAATTCGACAGTTTCTTTATCATTTGTCTACAGGAACCCCACGTATAGACTGCCACAATTTAGAGAGCAAGTGGTGAATAATATCCGTCAGATAAATCGGCAGTTTATTGGACCATCAGTAGTCCTTGGAGACTATGTTAGCCTCACAGCAACTGACGCTTTAGAGGCTCGATTACAACAGAATTGGACAACGCCGCCACAACTAAACAGCAAACATCAATAGATTGACTATGGACAAACATGGATCCAGCCATGACGGAATATTTTTAAGTTTTAGAAAATATATAATAGGTTGTCAAAAAAGTCTTGCGGTATTTTTTATTGAATTTTCAATTGTTCATAAAATTGGCTACAATAATGCGATTCAAGTCAAATATGCGCAAATATTTTGTTCGATGATGCGTTCCCAACGAGATGCCAACTTCATAATGCTGCTCTCTTWAAAGCTCGCTTCCCTATTGGTAAAAAACTCGGAGAGCCAATTTTCACRAGACTCCCTTGTGGGAGACTTCAGACTAACAAGCGCGTTCGCCATGGACAGAAACAGGTGGTAATCACTTGGTGCGAGATCCGGACTATACGGTGGATACAAAAGAACCTCCCATTCGAGCTCCCGGAGCTTCTGGCGCGTCACAAAAGGTGTGTGTGGGTGGCGTTGTCCTGATGGAGGACAATTCGGCCTCTGTTGATCAAAGATGGCCTCTTCAGCATGAGTGCTGCCTTCAAGTGGTCCAGTTGTTGACAGTACAGGTGCAAATTTAGCGTTTGGCCATAGGGGAGCAGCTGGTAGTRGATTATTCCCTGCCAATCCCACCAAACACACAGAAGAACTTTCCTGGAAGTCAATCCAGGCTTGGCCACCGTCTGGGCCGCTTCACCGCTTTTCGACCACGACGGTTTGCAACTTACGTTATCGTAAGTGACCCACTTTTCATCGCCAGTCACCATACGCTTCAAAAACGGGTCGATTTTGTTGCGATTCAGAAGCGATTCGCATGCGTCGATACGATCAAAGATGTTTTTTGCGTCAATTCGTGTGTCACCCATACATCAAGCTTCTTAGTGACTCCAAGTTTCTTCAAATGATTTGTTACGGTTTTATGACTCATGTCCAGCTCTTGACCGATGCTACTATGCCGGTCTCTTTCGACCAATTCAGCGATTTTATCGCAATTTTCGACGACAGGTCTGCCGGAGGGTGGTGCATCTTCAACCCCTAGATATATATGTTAGATTTAATATTAATATAGCTTAGTACTTACTTAGTAGTACAATAATGCCAGGTATAAGTTATAGATATGAGTAATGAAATTTACATAGCATAAATATGTTTTATAGAAATATAAATATATATTACATTTGCTGGGTGTTTTTATAAAGGAAACTGTAAATGTATATAGTGTATGTAAAAATATAATATTTATAATTTTTTTTCCATTAAGCTTATGCTAATAATAAATCTTAAAATTTTAAACAACTGTAAACATCTAAAAGAYCAATTTTCTTTATTGAAGAAAATTACTGTTACTAGCAAACAGCCTGGGTAATAAGAACTATGAAAATGTTTTCCTTTGGATGAAAACCATTGGCCGGTTACATCTTTAGATTTACTTAACCCATATAATCCCAGCGCCTCATTTTTAAAACGCTTACTTTATTTTAGTTATTAAAAAACGTAATTGTCTATTACCACAAAATCCTTTAACTACATATTTTTAGATTGTGCGGCAACACTATCATGTGTTTTGTTTTCACCATAACCTCACTTTGTTTTTCAAACGTGTGAAAGAAATTTAGTGTTTTGTACAATTTACGATGTCGTGAAATAATAAGTAAGTTTATGTTGTTATATCTTCAAGTTGTGATATTTTCTTGTTAAAGTTTATAAATTTATCTTTGTTGAGTGGAAAAGTAAAGTCAAAAGTGGTTTTTATTGGTTCTGTGAAGTTTTGTAAGAGATATTTTGTGACGCTCCATTTTTGGGGCGCTGAGCACATATGCCCACATATATTTTCATAAATTTTTGTTCACATTTGTTAATTTTCAGTAAATGTACGACACATTTTTTCTTTCCGATTTCTTTTTTTCTGCTTTTTTTATATTTTACGGAAATTCCATAACCGAAACTCACTATTCAGGTTAACTGTTGCTGACATAGTCGATATATTGGASAATGAAGAAGATATTATAAATACTTCTGTTTACATTTGCCCTCCTGAAAATCACATGCTAAGTGACGAAGCAGGAAACTTTAATCATCTCTCTGGAAATCAGCTACGAGCTGAAGGGCAGTTGCAAATAGTTAGACAAGGTGGTAGTGGATTGAAGCATGAATTTGTTGAGCGGGAAAATCAGTCTGATTCGGACGACAGTGATGACAATGTTCCTTTATTTGAACTAAAAATTACGAATCAAGCCCAAGTGAGAAAATCACAGAAAAAACCTCTGTCAGATAGAGAGTGGGAGGACAAGGATCTTTCAACGTATGAGAGGCAAACTTGGAATGAACCTGACTTTCTCAACGACTCTCGGAGCCCTGTGGAGTGGTTTGAAATTTTTTATGATGACGAGTTAGTAGACTTGATAGTACTTAACTCGAAAAAGTATGCCGTTTACGAGGGGAACGAACAGTTTGACGTAACGCGCGAAGAAATGCGTCTTGTAATTGCTATATTTTTGTTGAGTGGCTATGGATCCTATGCAAGACAGCGAATGTTTTGGGACACACGTGCTGATACATAACACCCTGGCGTTGCCAACTCTCTGACAAGATTCCGGTTCGATCAAATTTTGAAATATATGCACGTAAGCGACAATACATTATTAGATCAGGGAGATAAGTTTACAAMGGTTCGCCCATTGTGGGATAAACTTAACGCAAGTTGGATGAGATATTTTCCGCGCTTTACGAATGTAAGTATAGATGAATCCATGGTATCGTATTACGGCCACCATTGCACGAAACAACATATCCATGGAAAACCAATCCGATTTGGTTATAAGATTAGGTGCATGGCAACTCGCCTAGGGTATTTGATTAAAGCTGAACCTTATCAAGGAGCCTCCACCGGTAATACTAATCCCGAGCTAGGAGTTGGTGGGTCCGTTGTTACGAATTTGCTGTCTCAACTACCAAATCGGTTCAAAGTCCACGTCTACATCGATAATTTTTTCACGTCACTTCGTTTGCTAACAGCACTGAAGGGATCTTGAAATCAGGGAACTGGCACTATTCGAGCAAATCGCGTCGAAAAAGCACCTTTGGAGTCACTTCAAAGCATAAAATCCAAACCGAGGGGTAGCTATCATCAGATTACTGATAAGAAATCAGGTATTACGCTAGTTCGCTATAATGACAACAACGTAGTTACTTTGGCCTCCTCTGCCGAAGGAGTACTACCTCTGTAATCGGCTCAACGATGGTCAAGCAGTCAAAAGAAAAAGATAGATATTCCACAACCAATTAGTAATGACCGACTAGATCAGAATGTGGGATGTTATCGAATCAGTATCAATCGTAAAAAGTGGTACTGGCAGTTGATGATGTGGCCTTTGAACGTATCCGTGAACAATGCGTTTCAACTGTCCGCAGATGGTCAAGAAAATCGTTCATTAGACTATCTTGCATTTATCAGAGTAATAACTACTACATATCTTGGTAAATATATTCATTATTCATGTTTATATTTGCCATAATTACTTCTTTGCTTAGGAAAATACTCCCTTCCACGTACAATGGGTCGCCCCTTGAAGCCTCGTTGCAAAAGACGTAGAGTTCCAGACGGAGTTCGCTTTGATGGTCAAGGCCATATAATAATTTCAAATGCAACTCAAATAAGATGTGCAATGTGCCATAAAAACACAACTAAAAAGTGTCGAAAATGTGATGTTGGATGTCACACAAACTGTTTTGACGCTTTCCATTCATAATTTTATTTATATTTATTTCAATTCAATTAAAAAGTGGAATCTGAATTAAATTTATAATTTTTCCTTAATAAAACTGAAATCACATCTTATATTAACTTAACTACATAGTATATTTTTAGTGCTCCCTGGTGTGGCCAGCGCCCCATTTTTGGGGCGGCTATTTTCTCAATAACTACGAGAGATATGAATAAAAGGCCTTAAGCGCTTGGTTACTGGTGTCTCATAGCTAACCGCATTGCTTTCTTTCCTTCAAAATTTTTCTAGAAAAAAGTTGGGATTATATGGTTTAAACACATAGTTACTAAAAGAAATTCACCTGTGAAGGGTATATTAGCTTCGGTACAGCCAAAGTTAACGTTTTTTCTTGTTTTTCGGTTGAAACCATAACAATCTTGATTCCTTTACCTCGGGAATATATAAATTATCATTGTTTACCTTTTGTTGGATTTTATAATTATTAATAAAAATAGTTTCCGGTCCTTTAAACATTAATTTACCCCTCTAGAAATAATATCCGCCGGATTGTCTTATGAGCAGGTATGTTCCCAATTATGTATGGTGTAAGAAATTTGCTACATTCGTCGCAAATATCTGTAAGCGTCCATGGTCTAGCTGTAACCAGTTCAGTACTGTGGCAACACTAGTGAGTGATGACAACTGGCAGCACCACAGATGCGAATGGAAACGAGCGAGGAGCGAGTAGAGTAATAACGAGGGTCATCGAGTGCGCAATGAATGCATACGCATTCATGAATATATGAAAATACTGAAACTGTACTGTGTATTATTTGGTAGTCAGCATAGTGGCGACGAGAGGGAAAACAAAAAGGAAAAATAAACGAATCGGGGAAAGTGGAKAGGAAATTTTTGCAAATAACTGCGCAATTCAGCGAGTCAAAAAAGCAACAGGTAGTGTGTGAGAGCGACTGAATTTTGCCTGCGCAAGTGCGAGTGCGCGAAGAAAACTTAAAGAAGAGAAAACTCGGCATTCAGTCACATAAGCATTAGATTGCAAGTGGAAGAAATTTGAGAAAAGAGAAAATTCGGCATTGAATTGCATAGGCATTCAATTGCATAGGCATTAAATTGCATAGACATTAAATTGCCAGTTGAAGAGAATCTAAATAATAAAGAGAAAATTCGGCATTAAATTGCATAGGCATTAAATTGCAAGGTGAAGAAATTTGAGAAGAGAGAAAATTTGGCATTAAATTGCTTATACATACAAACATAAAGGCATAGTTATACTAAGAAAATGATGAATCCCAGTGTGGCACCATTTCTATGCGACGTGATGGACAAGTCGATAATCCGAAAAGAGTGGGAAAAATGGCTTCGATCGTTTACGCTGTACTTAGAAGCAGAAGACATTACCACTGCGTCTAAGAAAAGAAGTAAACTGCTACACCTTGGCGGCGCTCAATTACAAGAAGTCGCGTATAATATCCCAGACGCGCTGGTAGAAGGAAAAGAAGGTGTAGATCCATATGAGGTGCYCGTGGGTAAATTGACACAACATTTCTCTCCAAAGAGGAACTCGACGTTCGAACGACATCTATTTAGGTCCCTGAAACCAATGGAAGGGGAAACCCTAAATAAATTCATTTTAAAACTAAGAATTCAAGCTGCTAAATGTCAATTCGGTAAGACCGAGAAAGAAGTTATAGAAACGAATATAAAAGATAAACTCATCGATGTGTGGGCACCAATAGATTTGAAAAAACGACTCCTGGAAAAAGAACATGATTTAACGCAGGTGGTTGAAATGTGTCAGATACACGAATCAATAAAAAGCCAGACGACAACAATGGTTTCTGACGTAGTGCCACTAAACGTAGACAAAATCGCTAACAAAACTAAGTTTGATACTGCTGAATGCGATAGATGCGGGCGTAAAGGGCATACGAGTAATGACTTTAACTGCCGGGCTAAGAATGCTAAATGCAATAAATGTATGCTACAGGGTCATTTTGCAGTGAAGTGTAAAACAAAAAGGGTCAAACGTGAGCACGGAAGTGGTAGTTATGATAACCTGAAACGGCGGCGCATGGCAGCATCTAGAGTGCGCTGCATAAATGATGAGGGTGAGATGAGATCTGA
>NW_017535100.1:10570-11367 GCF_001853355.1 Bactrocera latifrons
AGTCCAGCAACCAATAAGATGCATTCCGATTACATTACAGACGAAAGTGGCGGAAAAGATTGATGAAGCATTACACCAAGACATAATCGAGCGAGTTCCAGTGCCAAGCTCGTGGATATCGCCGGTGGTCATAGTATTTAAACCTAATGGRGACGTGAGGCTATGCATTGATATGAGGCGCGCAAATGAGGCCATACTACGTGAAAACTACCCCTTACCCACCTTCGACTCCTTCATGACAAAASTAAGACATGCAAAATTTTTYTCGAGGCTGGATTTAAAAAACGCATACCATCAAATCGWAYTCGATGAGGCCAGCCGAGAAATAACGACGTTTATCACACACAAAGGGCTATTCCGGTACAAAAGGTTAATGTTCGGGGTAAATTCGGCACCTGAGATTTTCCAACGCATAATGGAAGAGTTGTTATCAYCTTGCAAGAACGTTCTCAATTATATCGACGATGTCATCATATTCGGAAGCTCGGAACAARAACATGACGAAGCAGTAAGGGACGTTATGCGAATATTTAATGCGAATGGTGTTGTACTAAACACAGATAAATGCGCCTGGAAAGTGAAGGAGCTAAAGTTTCTGGGGCACATGTTATCGGAACAGGGGTTCACTGCCGATCCAGAGAAAGTAAATTTAATCGGGGAATTTCGAGCTCCAAAGACCAAAGACGAGGTAAGAAGTCTCCTAGGCCTAGTTACGTACATAGGGAAATTTATACCAAAATTAGCTGATATTACTGAGCCTTTGAGGAGTCTCCTAAAATCAAGTAGCACTTTCATCT
>NW_017535100.1:12387-15913 GCF_001853355.1 Bactrocera latifrons
GTTCACCGGCGACCAACCATCAGCTCAGCAAGAAGGGATTAAGTTGAAGCTAAAAAAAATAGGAGGGATGTGGCAACCCTAGTGAGTGATGACAACTGGCAGCACCACCGATGCGAATGGAGCGAGTAGAGTAATAACAAGGGTCATCGAGTGCGCAGTTAAGATAGTAGAGTCATCGAGTGCGCAGTGAATACATACGCTATTATATGTCATATTACAAAATTCTGATACATTGAATATATGAAAATACTGAAACTATACTGTGTATTATTTGGTAGTCAATACAAGTACTATTGTGGAATCTGTATTAAAGTAAATAGAACATTTAACACTTTCTAAAATTGTTTGTGTTAATTCTACTAAGAGGACAGCCGCACACGGTTTCAGCCGCGGTAATGTTATTATGTTTATTGATTCGACTCGCGATTTAGCTGCAAATATATTTACATAAGTTTCGACTGTTTCAGATTTTGCATAAACTACGGCTTTTCATTAAAATCAGTATTTGATTTGAAAATTTCTTGTCATAAAATTTTTGAAATACCTGTGACAATATTCACAAAGCCCAATGAGTCGAAACGTCTGAAAGAATGATCCTTTTCGTAATCTTGTCGTTGCACTTAAAATTGCAAGTTATATGAAAGTGGTCGTCGAATGAAGTCCAAGTCCAAGTGATTTTCTCTGTCTTCAAGAGGAATATTTTTAAAAGTTCAATGTTATTGGAACAACATTTTCTAAGGTTGAACTCATATTTTTTTTTTAAGTAATTTGACATTACCATGGATTAACTTGACAACATCTAGATTATCTCCTCTTGTCATAAGATCATCGATGTAAAAGTCTACACTGATAATTTCGACTACTTCTAAGTAATAATTTGATTCCAATTCTGCAATTTTGCAAGCTGCTTGTAAGGTGCAGCTGATGTATCATACGTAGCTGTTTTAAGATTGTACGTTGGCAGTATTTTATTATCTTCATCGAGCCAGTAGATTCATTTCCATATTTGCCTAAGCATTTTTTCGATGTCTGCTGTGAAGATATACCTATTGTTTGTTGCACTTAGTTTCACTGGGTATGTGGGGGTGGGTGTATACTTACGTTGAATTATGTATCCCTTTTTAAAATTTAAATTAAAATGTTTTTCGTTTTGTAAAATGTAACCTTATGTATGTATGTATGTATGTAAGTATATTTTTCTTTTCCGCGCAAAGAACATTGGGCGCGAAACCCAATATTAAAACATACATATAAGTATATACCCACAAATTAAATGAGCGAGTTTATACTTTAACCTTTAACCACAACCTGTCTCAGTAAACATTAAAGAAAATCGTCAAAACAACTTTATCTTAGAACAATAGAAGCGCCTTATCAGTACAACCAACAATAACAACCCAAATAGTTATTTACTAGTAAACAACCAGCATCTCAATAGTATGAGCAGCGATAACCACAGCCTATATAAGCAACTGTAACAATAGCCTCGAGGTCACTTTATCATTATCGACTGCCGACTAACAAGTTACCACTTGTAACACTTGTATAGTTTAAGTGTAATATATTCAATATTGAAGTACATGTGTATATGGTGAAATATTATACAAATAAAGGATCAGTCAGAACCAATCTCATTGGCTGACTTAAAATTATATATTTATTTTATTCCTAACGAGTAAATAAATTAACTGGCGCCTAACGTGGGGCAGCAACAAAAAAGGACCATCAATAATATCCTTAGTCAGTCTGCCTAAAAGATAAGAACGTAGTCCCTGGAAACAAAAAAGGATTCATTTCAACCATCCAAGAAGTTTACCAGTGCGTCATACCACACAACGTCAATCAAAAGGGATTCACATAATATCTAATACGACAACAAATTGAAAGTAAAGGACTTGGCAAAAAAGACGCTTTCATAGAAAGAATACCATATCAAGCAGCGCTCCAAGAACACAACTGGAGATCTATCTCTAGTAAAAATAAATCAACAAATAAATCAGCAAGACTACAGAWCAAGCAAATTTAATTGCATTAAYCAACGCAGTCGCCGACAAACGACCAATATACGTTCTGGATGAAGATATGACGAAAATACAACAAAAAGAACTACCAATGCATATATATTATGACAATCTGAACCAAGCATTGAATGTAGTGTATCCAAGATTGAGATGACATACGAGGAAGAACGAACAGTCCAAGTTTTAACACAAGAAATCCAAGCTAAAGTAATCAGAATATTCGTCACAGGACTGAGAAGTGCAGCTACCAAGCATGCCATCTATACAAGAGCCTGCACAACAGTATCGGCCGTAGAATGCAACATGATTCACACCATCAGAACCTCGAGTACATTCCACGATACAACCATCACCAAAGAGACAAGTTTACAASAAGAATCAGAAACAACCACCACGAAATCCACAGCCTCGACAGACTTATCAAACTCCATTTAAGAATGTAGCAGGAGCATTGGGATACAAACGAGAACGAGATAATACAAGTTATGCTAATATACAACTGAAGAATCAACGGATCAACCAAATTACACACGATCAACAATTAAAAAATTATTAAATATAAAAAGAAAGTGAATATAACAGGATTCAGTATGAAATTTTTAGATTCGATACCTTACAAGATTTCGATTTGTTGATAGGAACTAAAGCAATGATAGATACAGAAAGAAATTTATTAATTGTGAAAAAGAGAATAAATAAACAAGAATAAATTATATGATAGGAGAAGAAATGTATAAAAAAGAAATAAATGAATTAATGAAAAGAAATGAGCTGAGTAAAACGTTTCCTTCCGTAACTACAGTAGGGGTAGAAATAAGAACAGAAACAAATAATCCTATTTGGGTCAGACAGTATCCATACCCCCAAGCGGATAGAGTATTCATAGAAACTGAAATAAAGAAATTATTAGACAATGAAATAATACAACCAACCAAAAGCCCGTACAATTCACCCATGTGGACAGTTTCTAAAAAAGGGAATGACGAGCAAGACAACCCAAAAAGATGCATGGTTATTGACTTCCAGAAGTTAAATGTGCAAACAATCGCTGATAGATATCCCATTCCAGATATCACCATGATGCTCCAAAATTTAGGAGAGCGCAGTACTTCCCGACGATTTTTAGGACATATAATTAAAAACGGTAGAATTACAGTAGATCCAGGAAAAATAGAAGCTATAGAGAGGTACAAAACCTCTACAAATTTGAAAGACTTAAGATCTTTCTTGGGAATGACCTCATATTGTAGAAAATTTATAACAGGATTTGCATCCATAACAAAACCATTAGAATAGAAGTAGAGTAGCCTATCTCTACCTACGAGGAGAGAATGGTAATATTTCAAAGAATAAAAGTAGCTCAGTACATGTAAAATTAGATGACGAAGCACTTAAAGCAGTTGAAACACTAAAACATTAACTGAAAGAACAAATAGAATTATTCCAACCAGATTTTGTAAAAGAAACTTAGGAATTATCTGTATGGTCTCACTAGTAATACTACT
>NW_017535101.1:0-4412 GCF_001853355.1 Bactrocera latifrons
AGACCTCCACTCCGTTGGAAGGACCAAGTGGAGAAGGACCTGGCTTCACTTGGAATATCTAATTGGCGCCACGTAGCGAAAAGAAGAAACGACTGGCGTGCTGTTGTTAACTCGGCTATAATCGCGTAAGCGGTGACTACGCCAATCAAGAAGAAGAAGAAGTATTCCAGGTCCCATGATTGGGATATGTTGGTTGCTGACCTCCATGCAGTTTGGCAAACGACTTTTTAAAAAATTATTTGTACATGAATAATCTAGTACTACATTATTACTTAAGCATATTTGTAGGGAATTATATTTTTTTATTCTCTTTTCGTAGTTTGAAATTATATTGAAATTGATCCCAATCTACGGTTGGGAGGCTCACAATAAAAATTATAATTTGGCATTAGTTGCAATTTTTATTTCGGAAAATTCGCTTCATCTAGATTTACATATGGGATTTTGTCCATTGCCTATTACTTCCTTCACAATATTTATTTCTTCGTTCGTGTTCATTTGGGCACTTATCTGTGTTATTAGGCGGAATATGAAGGGTAGTAGGCGTAGTTAGGGTAATTTCGGTTTCAATAGTCGCTTCTATGTGGTCAAGTGTCTCCGTATATTTTTCTATGTCAATTTCATGTATTATCCTAAATGTTCCTGTTTGTAGTCCAGCCCTTCCCTTTTCTATTGTTATGAATTGTTAAGAATATACTCAGATACTGCTCTTTCTAAAACTTACTCAAAGTTACGATTAACGGAGAGTGGAACCTTTCCACTTGTCCGTTAGCGTGTCTTGTGTATGGAGGAGTAGTGTAAACTTATATTCCTAACACGCCTTTCATCACAAATTTAAAAGAGTCTGAATTTGAAGATGGCTCATTGTCGATAACCATTAATTTTAATACTCCGAAGAAAAATATAATATAATAGTGTTTTCTGAGGCCTTCTATTGCTCTGCTATTTAGGCTTTTTGTTACTGCCTATTTTGTAAATTTATCTAAAGCTGTTATAACTATTTTTCCTTCTGAGTAAAATATATCGATATGGAATGTGTGTCATGGATATGTTGGTAATGGAGTTTCTACAATTTTCAGTTGATTGGGATGTCTCTCGTACTTTCTTTACAAACGGTGCAGTTGGCTATTATTTGTTTTGTTTTATTTAACATACCGGGAAAATATTTTGTTTTGATAACTTGTGTTTTATTTTTAGATAGATGGTCTAGTATGATGTTCTCCTGTTCGTGTTCGTTACTAATATAATATCTTCAACTAATTTTTTGGTATATCGGCTTTTAATGATACTAAAATGAATATGATAGATATTTTGTGTCATACCCATTATTCTTTCTTCGGTATGAATTCCAATTATAATAGACGTGTTATGGTATCGTTTCATGTAAGAAATCAAAAGCTGTCCGTTGTACTCTGGTTCTGTAATTATATGTCTATGAACAGTTGGAAAAGCTATTTTGAACTGAAATGAAGATATTTCGTCAGCTTTGAAAAAAATTTGGTTTTTGGAAACATTATATGAAAATTCTGGACAAGGGATTAAATTATAGCTTGAGCTTTCGTCGCTGTCAATCGTATGTGTGAGTGAACTCATTTGTATTGGTATTCTTGAAAGAGCGTCTTCAACTACATTTGTTTTGCCAGGTTTGTAGGTTAGTTCGTAGATCTTCTTCTTAATTGGCGTATATACAGCTTACGCGATTAGAGCCGAGTTAACAACTGCGCCCCAATCGTTTATTCTTTTCTCTACGTGGCGCCAATTGGATATTCTAAGCGTAGCCAGGTCCTTCCCCACCTGGTCCTTCCAACGGAGTGGAGGCCTTCCTCTTCCTCTGCTTACCCCGGCGGTTACAGTGCCGAATACTTTCAGAGCTGGAGTTTTTTCGTCCATTCGGACAACATGACCTAGTCAGCGTAGCCGCTGTCTCTTAATTCGCTGAACTATGTCAATGTCGTCATATATCTCATCGTTCAATCGAATGCGATATTCGCCGTGTCCAACGCGCAAAGCACCATAAATCTTTCGCAGAACTTTTCTTTCGAAAACTCGCAACATCGACTCATCAGTTGTTGTCATCGTCCAAGCCTCTGCACCATATAGCAGGACAGGAATTATGAGTGACTTATAGAGTTTGGTTTTTGTTCGTCGAGGGAGGACTTTATTTCTCAATTGCCTACTCAGTCCGATGTAGCACCTGTTGGCAAGACTTATCCTGCGTTGGATTTCCACGCTGACATTATTAGTGGTTTTTGCACTGTTCCCCAAATATACGAAACAATCTACAACTTCAAAGTTATGAATGTCAACAGTGTCGTTCACTGCCAGCCCCATTAGCTATGCTTCCTTGTTCAGTCTGGAGAAAGCAGAACTAACGGTGCGTGTGGAGGCCGATGGTATCAATATCATCGGCATACGCCAGCAGCTGTACATTATTTAAAAGATTGTACCTGCTCAAATACGATTGAAGAAGTCGCACGATTGGGAGCCACCTTGTCTGAAACCTCGTTTGGTATCGAACGGCTCAGAGAGGTCCTTCCCGATCCTGATAGAGCTTTTGGTGTTGCTCAACGGCAGTTTACACAGTCGTATTAGTTTTGCGGGGATACCAAATTCAGACATCGCGGCATAGAGGCAGCTCCTTTTCGTGCTGTCGAAAGCAGCTTTGAAATCGAAAAAGAGGTAGTGTGTGTCGATTCTCCTTTCACGGTTCTTTTCCAAAATCTGGCGCATGCTGAATATCTGGTCGGTTGTTGATTTTCCAGCTCTAAAGCCACACTGAGAAGGTCCAATCAGTTTTTTGATGGTGGGCTTTAATCTTTCACACAATACGCTCGATAGAACCTTATGCGCGATGTTGAGGAGGCCTGTCGGCCAGCTTATCGACCTTTTTCTTTTTCTGTGTGCAAGTGAGTCTCGCTTCCTCGTCAACTCTCGGTATCTATCCCATCTCGCACGTGTTGAGCTCGATCGTAACGTTGTGAGTAGAAAATCGTGCGGTTATCTGCTGTGATTGCAGGTTCTCGGCGTCGAACCTTCCTTGTGTTTGTTGGCGTGCAAATCTTGGCTGCAACAAGATGTTCTTCCGAGTCGCACACCTAAAACACTGAGGTCGATCTGGTTTGTGGTTTTTCGATTCGGAGACAGGCAGGGGGCTTGATGAATCTTCTTATGCTGGAATCTAGTACTACAGATAACTACATTTGGGGCTCCGGAGAAGTCGATCGGCTTCAACCCATTTGGGGATGTTTCGTCGTGGAGGCTGAATTTACCGACCGTAGGGCCCTCTTTGCCCACCCTGGCGTTAAAGTCGCCAAGCACGATTTTGACACCGTGGCGGGAGCAGCTCTCATAGGTGTGCTCCAAGCGCTCATAGAAGGCATCTTTGGTCACATAGTCCTTATATTGAAGAACCTCGCTTTGATGCGGATTGTGGCTACACGTTCATTCATCGGGGTGAATGATAGTACTCGGCGACAGGGTCTCTCGGACCTCATTAGCTTTTATGAGTTCAAGACCATTATAAACTATTTCCGGAAACAATTCAATAAAACAGCAAATTCTACACAGTTTTCCTTGATTTCTTCATATTGTGCATAATTTATCGTAGCCAACCTTAATTTGTAATAGTAATAATTCACTCCTTATAACTTTTTCAAGCAAATCTTCACTTTCTAAAAAATTTATATATGGGTGCCAAAGCAATTTTAGAGGTAGTTCAAATTTTTCAATTAATACTAATTATTCGTTAATTTCTATTTGCTATTTTTTACTTAAATGGATAAATTAATAAACAAGTAAGCCCTTTTTCCTCTTTTAAAAGTTTTTGTCAATTGTATAAGCGCTTATTGCTTCTTATGACTAAGTGTGCTATTTGAGTGACCATGGTTGTATATATGTATACTATATATCTTTAATGTGCAAAGATAAGAGTTCTTTTTAGTTCAACATATTTATACATTTATTAAGACATTGGTCTTGAGACTAATTTTACAATTATCTTATTCTTAAAATAAAGCATTTGATAATAAGTACAATTAAATAAATTGACACTTATTTGACTTAAGTACTTTTTTAAGTGCAGTAAAACGTACAAATATTTTTACATAATTGGTTATTACTGGGTCAAACCACGCCAAGTTTTCCATGAAAGTTTCGCAAAGTCACCGATTTTGAAAATTAGCAGTTCGTTAGTTAGGGGACCAGACGCATATCCCGTGATATAAATTTTTTGTATAAATTCTTTTTTTTTTTGTTAAACTTAATGAAGTTTGAAATTTAGAGCAGGATAAAACTGTAAAATTATTTTCTCGTAAACTTCTTCTTCTTCTTGATTGGCGTAGACACCGCTTACGCGATTATAGCCGAGTTAACAACAGCGCGCCAGTCGTTTCTTCTTTTCGCTACGTGGCGCC
>NW_017535101.1:7357-9438 GCF_001853355.1 Bactrocera latifrons
GTCATATGTAAAAGAATCGTTTCTGGCCACTCCCACGTGAATGGCGATCAGAAAACTTTCCTCACTTGCGTGAACTTCTACACATGACTCCATCCTCCAAACTTTCTCGTAAACTACTGAAGATAAATCGATGAAATTTTGTGAAGTCAAAGACACATGTTCGTGCTTTATTATACTATAGATAATTTTTTACGATCCATTTGTTTAAATAATAATATTTTACATAAATAAAAAAAGTATGTGACACAACGCGGAAAATATTCACCTTTAATAATCTGCAAAAAAAATGTTCATTCATACCATTCCAAAGATATTGAATTTTTTGTCCCCCCTTCCGCTCTTAAAACATATGGCAGATCCATCGATGCGCAGTGCGCTACGTAAACTTTCGACATCTGTGCCACAAAAAAAGCATAAAATGATACTAGAAAATAATGAATAGCTCTAATAGATTACTTGCTAAATAAATTATTTTTCAACTTATGTACATATAGACGAATGTGCGAACATATATAATTAGAATAATGTATAGTTAACATTTCTTTTCATTTTTATTTATATGAAAAGTAATAACGCTTCATATAGTATTTATACATTTGAATTCGGTGACATGAAATTTGAGACACAATGGATTTTTTTAATACAAAACACAGTAGTGTTATTGGTTTGATGTAAGTATTTTTTCATTATCTCTTCTACATTGGGGGTTTCATTACATATAACAGTTAAATATGTAACTCCTCTACCCCCAGACAAAGGATTCTTCTGAATTTTTTCCTTATTCCTTTTACAAGGATAGCACAATATTATTGAATCGAATATTATTACTAATATTACCATTGTTGGTACATAGACTGTATGTTACAACTCTATTGTTATATTTTATTTCTTTTAGATTATATATCGACATTAGTTTTAATTCTTCTAAAGATAGAGTGGCATTAAAAGTAATTTTGTTGGATTGTGGTAATATAATTTGTCAACATTTTCTAATTAATTGAGAATTTCTGGTTTGTTGATTTTATTGAACAGATGTTGTATTTTATTTAATTAATTGTAATGTTTCCAAGCCACAATTATTTTGAATTATGTAATTTCTATCATTTTTTACAATTATAATTTCGTTATTAATATTAATTATTTCTGAGTTAACATTTGTAATTAATCCACATGGTTTATGTTTTATGTACATTGTTTTGATATGTTACATTCACAAATGTATTTATTTTACCTTATACTCATATATCTTATCATTATATTTAAATACATTAGAAAATTCAGCATTTATTTCTTTATTTAAATACAGATAGGTATTAGAGTTATTACTTGTGTATTAAAAAATATTTTAAGCACTTTGATTACAAATATTAGTTCTCTTTCTTCTTCAAATATAATACTACCGTTCTTAAGTATTTAATTTTCCTAATGTTTATATTATAATAATCTATTTATTTTTTTTTTAGGATAATAACATCAGTTATACCACTTTGTGCTGTAGTTATATATGTTTGAATATGCTTAATATGATTTTTAATTGAATTTAACATAAGTAATTTTTCTAAATAGGTATTTTGTAACAAAACATCTCTTATAGTTTTATGCAATCCTTCTATCTGATAAAGAGCATTCTTCTGATTCTGGTTTATTGTTTCTTTAATAAGCTGTATTGTTGAGTTAAAGCGACAGTTAATTTTTATTTGCTGATTTAATCCTTTTATAGAAATATGTACGTTAGAATCGACTGTGTTAAGGTGCTATAAATATCCATGCTATCTTTCATTGCTGCGAGTAGATTTTTTTTTCCTGAATATCTATGTAAAATTAAATCAGGTTCTATTGATTTGATTATTATTATAAATTTCTATGTATCCGTTAGTTTGTGTTATTTCTTGAGTAATTAAATAAGTTTTTACAATTTAGAGTCCAAATTTTTTCTATGATTGTATTGTTTAGTCTTTCCACGTCGCTATTTCCAATGTGACTATTCGGTTTAGTTTTGTGTTATTGTCCCTATTTAGAAAATCTTCAACATTTTAAGCCCTAAATTCATTGTCGAACACAATTTTCTTTACCTTTCTTTT
>NW_017535101.1:18438-23444 GCF_001853355.1 Bactrocera latifrons
TGAAAAGATATAAAACAATAAAAAATTAATTCACAAACAAAGCACGAGCGTAATATAAACGCAGAACAAACCGTTATACCGTTTTAACAAACTCAATAAGCAAAGAGCGAAAAGCAACCGGTTACGATGACAGTTCGACGGTGAATGACCTTTCTTTTTATGGATAAGAATTGTTGCAATTGGCATTCCTGTCTGTAAGTGGTAAGCATGTTTGGAAAATTTATTTATGAAGATGATAAACGAATATTTACTATGTACATAGGTATCAACACAAACAATTTCATTAGTAGTTTTGGGAGTTTCAACACTAAAAGTTTTGTTTTTACGAGATTTAGATCATATTTGCAGCCTGAGTATGTATCACAATTATTTATTTCCCGATGTATTTGCTCTTTAACATGAGCATTATATAGTATAGTTTATTCTTTAATTTTTCGTAATTGTCAATTGATGCAGCGAAATAAGTCATTTGAAATCACCCATTATAGTTTTCAAATTAGCAAGAAATTGCATTGATTCTGTTGTTACGCCTTCTAGATACGATCGCAATGGTTCCAGTGGCGATGGATATGTTGGCAATTTAACTTTTCTACCAAGGCAACACAATCCAGGTGTTTCGCCTGGAAATTTCAATGTGTTGCCATGTGGACATACTACAACCATTGATCCAATTTCAACGGCAGGAAGAGATCGATAATCAAATGCACAATCATATCAAAATGCTACTCGAAGCAAATTGACATGGTCATCATTTCTTTTTTGTTGTCTATTTTCGGTATTTATTTGTCAACTTTGCAACGATAAATTTTCACATTGATTTGACGTCGGCCAAAATTAAAACTCCTAAAGAAAAACTGCAATACAATGAAATCCCGAATAGCAAATTTGAAAACAATGAAACAATAATGGAAACGTACCTCTTCTTACAGACAAATTACAATAGTCAACCAACCATGCCACATCATACAAAAAAAAAAAACATTTGCTGATATCACCAATGTTGTATCCGCTTTCAATGAATGGTTTGTATTGTTTTGTATGATTTTCTTAATGAAATGCCACAGTATAGGCAATAATATCAATCGTTGGAGATTGGCAGCCATCGATGGACCACAAACTTTGTCAGATCCGCTAGCAGAGAACTTCCACGAGGTATGGACCTGTCTCTTATACACATCTAGATGTGTATAAGAGACAGCTTAAACTACTGAATCGATTTTAGTAAAATTTAGCTCACTGTGTCCAGTTCGAATCAACTTAGAAAATAGGGTAGTAAAAGTAATTCATAAATAAAGAATATAGTGAAAGATCAATTAAATGGATGCTCTATTAAGCGGACATCTCCGGAAGCCATGCACATTGTTGATGTTTATTAAGTACCATCTATTAATTAGACAGAAAGACTGAGAAAGCAGTCTTAAACTCGTTATATTTTTCAACGAAATTTATTTGTGTGAACATATTTAAAATAAATCTCAAGTACAATCCCTTGGATTCTTATACAGGCAAAAACATTTTCGCCGTGATTTCGGTTTTTCCCATAGAAACGAGTCAGCTGATTGCTCTCTCAGAACGCAGGGTTACCAGTCTCGATATACTGTAGTAATTATAAAAATTGTCTTCAATATGTTACCTGTTACCTGTTGGCAAGAATTATCCTGCGTTGGATTTCCAGGCTGACATTGTGAGTCAAGTCGCGAGTGCGACGACTGTTTGATGACAGGAGATATTTCGTCTTCAGTCAGGAGAAAGCAGAACTAACGGTGCGGGTGTTGAGGCCCATGATATCAATATCATCGGCATACGCCAGCAGCTGTACACTCTAATAGAAGATGGTACCTTCTCTATTTAGTTCTGCACCTCGAGTTATTTTCTCCAGAAGCAGGTTGAAGAAGTCGCACGATAGGGAGTCCCCTTGTCAGCAACCTCGTTTGGTATTGAACGGCTCGGAGAGGTCCTTTCCGATCTTGACGGAGCTTTTAGTGTCGCTCAACGTCAGTTTACACAGCTGTATTAGTTGTGCGGAGATATCAAATTCAGACATCGCGGTATAAAGCCAGCTCCTTTTCTCGCTGTCGAAAGCAGCTTTGAAATTGACGAAGAGGTGGTGTGTGTCGATTATCCTTTCACGGGTCTTTTCCAACATCTGGCGCATGGTGAATATCTGATCGGTTGTTGATTTTCCAGGTCTAAAGCTACACTGATAAGGTCCAATCAGTTTGGTGACGGTGGGCTTTAATCTTTCTCACAATACGCTCGATAGGACCTTATATGCGATGTTGAGGAGGCTTATCCCATGGTATTTGGTGCAGATTGTGGGGTCTCCTTTTTTGTGGATTGGGCATAGCCAATTTAAATTAAACGTTGGGCATGCTTTCGTCCGACCATATTTTACAAAGAAGCTGATGCATGCTCCTTATCAGTTCTTCGCCGCCGTGTTTGAGTAGCTTGGCCGGCAATCCAGCCCCAGATTGCCCCTTCAGGCGGGCAATTGCTATTCGAACTTCTTCATGGTCGGGTAATAGAACTTCTGCTCCATCGTCATCGATTGGGGAATCGGGTTCGCCTTCCCCTAGCTCACTGCCATTCAGCAGGGTGGAGGAGTGTTCCCTCCATAATTTAAGTATGCTCTGGGCATCGGTAACTAGATCGCCTTTGGGGGTGCTACAAGAGTATGCTCCGGTCTTGAAACTTTCTGTAAGCCGCCGCATTTTTTCGTAGAATTTTTGGGCATTACCCCTGTCGGCCAGCTTATCAAGCTCTTCGTACTCACACATTTCGGCCTCTTTCTGCGATACGGCACTCCTCGTCGTACCAGCTGTTCTTTTGCACTTTCCGAAAACCAATGGTTTCGGTTGCAGCTGTATGTAATATTTTTTTATAATAACTACAGTATAACGAGACTGGTAACCCTGCGCTTAAAATTTCAAAACATATTGAAGACAATTTTTATAATTACTACAGTATATCGAGACTGGTAACCCTGCGTTCTGAGAGAGCAATCAGCTGACTCGTTTCTATGGGAAAAACCGAAATCACGTATAAAGGCGAAAACGTTTTTGCCTGTATAAGAACCCAAGGGATTTTACTTGAGATTTATTTTAAATATGTTCACACAAATAAATTTCGTTGGAAAATATAACGAATTTAAGACTGCTTTCTCAGTCTTTCTGTCTAGTTAATAGATGGTACTTAATAAACATCAACAATGTGCACGGCTTCCGGAGATGTCCGCTTAATAGAGCATCCATTTAATTGAGCTTTCACTATATTCTTTATTTATGAATTACTTTTACTACCCTATTTTCTAAGTTGATTCGAACTGGACACAGTGAGCTAACTTTTACTAAAACCGGTTCAGTAGATTCGTAGTCCATATCGCATAAACAACGTTACTCGTACTTTTTATATCTGAAGATATATACTTAAATATATATATATATCTATACATACACAATGTACAAATATACTTTTTAATTATATAGTAGATATTTCTTTATCCTTTGATATTGGTCTTGAGACTAGTTTTGAAATAATTTTATTCTTAAAATGGAGCATTCAATAATAAGTACAAATAAGCACATATAAATAAAAAATAAAAAATGTGTACCCGTTTAATACTTTTTCAAGTATTATATTTCAGTGCATTGACACTTATTTGACTAAAATACTCTTTTAAGTGGGGTAGAAAAAAACGTACAAATATTCTTACATAATTTGTTATTACTTTGACTGTTGCTTATAAAAGGAAAAGTACAAGTAATAACATTTCATAACAAGGTTGTATTCTACGTAATATTTTATAATTGTTTCTGTGTGTGAATGAAGTTATTATGATTATTTCTTTTTTCCATTTGTTCTCCACTTTATAATTCTTTCACGATATTTTCTTTATTAGTTTTCCTCATTCAGTTTTTATGAATAGTTATTACTAATACATAAATTTATAGTTTACTTATCTTGGACTATAATTGTTGTGACCACTCTTTTTGATGGGGTGGAGTTATTCCTTTATGCTTCAGCTATTGCGACTCCACAGTCCATACCTCGTGGAAATTCTCTGCTAGCGGATCTGACAAAGTTTGTGGTCCATCGATGGCTGCTAATCCCAACCATTGATATTATTGCAATCGTGAGTCCCTTGGAGTTATTTTAGCGAGTTAATTCTTGAACAGTAATTTTACTATTAACCTTGCTCGGGCACCAGGTATTTCCCAGGAAGTTATAAGAACACTTAACTTGGGTTAATACGTCTTTTTTATTATACCACACTTTTAAAACAAAAGCTTATATCAAATCTAGCCATAACCGAAACTCAAGATTGGCAGCGCGGGAATGTAAAAGTGGACGTAAAGATAAGCGCAAGTCCACAGAAATTCAAGTTGAAGCTTCTTCATTATTACCTTATTGAATAATAATATACAAGATATGTTCCAAAGTAAACAGGACTTAAAAAAAAACGGAACAAATTTTTTTTTTCGGCAAAATCAATTTATTTTATTTCAAGTACTCTCCTCCTGCTTCAATACAGCTTTTTGCACGGTAAAAAAGCATGTCGAACGAGTGCTTTAGCTCGTTGGCCGGTATGGCCACCATTATGCCGGTGCAAGCCTTGTGAATGACCTCTACGTCTGCATAACGGTTTCCTTTCATGTTCAAATACATTTTTCTGAAAAGGAAAAAATCGCATGGGGCCATATCAGGCGAATACGTGGAGTGGTTAATGGTTAAAATGTAGTTTTTGGTCAACTAATCGTCCTTCGAATGTTGGATTCTGAGCAATTTTTTGGTCGTCAGTCAATTTGTGCGGAATAGACCGTGCAAACACCTTTCGTAAGCCCAAATGTTCGGTCAAAATGCGATAAATCGATGTTTTGGAGATGTTCAATTCCATTTCCATGAATTTCAATGATGATTTCGGCTGATTTTCGGTGAATTAACGCACAGTTTCGATGGAATTTTCGGTGATCACAAATTTTGATTGGCCTACATGTTGATCATCATTT
>NW_017535102.1:0-1807 GCF_001853355.1 Bactrocera latifrons
ACAGGCACATACACTCTCACTAATATTATCCCCAAAAGCCCCTGGCGGAATTCAAAGTGAGTAGTATCGTTTCCTTTCAATATTTACATCTATCTACATATATGTATGTATGGTATAAAATCACAAAATTAAATTTGCGTTTCTGACCAAAATTACGGTCGAAAAAGAAAAACAAAAACAACCGTTACCAAACTGTTTCCGGTTTCCGGTTTATTTTCCGGTAAAAACTGAAAAACCGCTGAAAAAGCAGTTTGGCACTGTTATTAGCGGATAATTGATTGCCGGTAAAAGCTTACCGTTCTGTTATAACACAAAACCTATCCCAAAAGCTATAAAACATTAAAGTATTTACTTACGAAATTTCCAGCAGGACCCCTTATACTTAATCAAGTATAAGAAGGATTGCTTAAAATAAGCTACGGCAATCACAAAAAAAAAAAACAAAAGCATATGTGCGAATTAAATTTTAAACCATACATACATACATATATTTCCATACAAGAGCATACCTTGCTCTTTCGCTAGTTTAACCATACACAATCAATATATACATTTAAATATATATATGTACATATACATACATACACATATTCTAAATAAGGTTGCAATATGGGCTTGCGGAGACAAACCATTAACTGACAAGGCGTACTATACAAGAGCCAAAATATGGGGGATTTATTTCTACAGGTGCTATGTACCGCCAAGTATACCACATGCTGAATATGAAAAAATACTTGACGACTTGGTAAAGGATGCAATGATAATTATACCCAATATAATTACAGGCGCCTTTAATGCCTGGGCGCTAGAATGGGGCAGCAAAAATACAAATTTGAGAGGTAGCGCATTACTTAAAGCATTTGCTGTTCTAGACGTAGTACTGCTTAATACAGGAAGACAAAACACCTTCGAGAAGAATGGACGTGGCTCAATTATCGATATATCTTTTGCCAGCAGGGTGGTATATCGATACATAGACTGGCGGATATGCGACATTTTTGTCTCCTATATAGTGAAGTTTTCTATATAATGAACAAATTTTACTGCTTGAAAATCAAGCTTCATACGTTTTTGTCTCCGTATAGTGAATTTTTTCAAGTATGTTTTCGGTTACACTCAATTATTTGTAACTGCGTATTCTCAGAAATAAACGAAATGTAGAAATGTAATACGGGGAATCCCAAAATGAAAATACATACATATGTACATTGTAGTAGGAGTTCAGTTGTGTTAAGAAAGTGCAGTAAAAATGACGCATCGAAGCAGCATTTCACTTGAAAAAAAGTTATTAATTATTAACAAAGTTAAAGAAGGGAAGGTACGAAAACAAGATATTGCTAATCAGTTTGAAATACTTCCCAGCACTTTATCAAATATTCTAAAAAATAAGGAAATGATTTTGCAAAATGTAGAAGATGCGGCAATTAGCGTAAAACGCAAAAGGCTTCGAACTTGCCAGTTTGAGGATACTGATGAAGTAGTGCTAGCAAAAAGCCAAAGATTTTGCTGAAGCACTAGGACACCATTTGGCTATAATGTTAAGTATAGACAAGAGTATGCAGCAGCGAAATGTGTGCCACCAAAAGGTGCAGTCCAAGGGGTGGAGGATTGAAACTCTAGATGAGGAGCTTTTTAAGTTAATGCTGGATGGAAACATAAACGGAAGTGATGACATAGAGCAACAGGCTAAATTGTTGGTACAACACATTAGCAAAGCCTGTGATGCCGCTATGAACCAAAAGAGGACAGCCGCAAAGAGAAAGCCTGCTTACTGGTGGAATCGAGAAATCGAATCTCTGAGAAGTGA
>NW_017535102.1:2302-16275 GCF_001853355.1 Bactrocera latifrons
AATCGGTATTCAGGCTGAGCGCCACCAGAATAGTCAGTGCATTTCGCACGGTGTCTAATGAAGCTGTCGGGGTTCTAGCAGGAATTATGCCTCCAGACATAATGGCTCTCGAACTTAAGCGAATTTATGATAAAAGTAGAAGCGCAGGCCAAAAACTAACGGTGGCAGAGCGTAGAGTAGAAAGACAAGCCAGCTTAAACGAATGGCAAACGCGCTGGGATTCATCGAGCAAGGGGAGATGGACGTACCGCTTAATCGGTAACATACAAGCGTGGATGGAACGAAAAACGGGGAGATAGATCATTACATGACGCAGTTCCTAACAGGACATGGATGCTTCAAGGGGTACTTGCATAAGTACGGTCACGAGGAGGGAGTAGCGTGCTCTTTCTGTGGTAGAAGTAACGAGAACGCATAACACACATTTTTCCACTGTCGGAAATATACAAATGAGCGTCAATCTCTGGAAAAGTAAGTATGCAACCGAATAACACCAGAGAATATAGTGACCTATATGTTGCACTCGAAGATTGTGTGGAATATAATGGAGAAGATGGCAGCCATGGTACTCCATGACCTGCGAAGAGCAGAACAGAGAAAAAGGATTCTAGAGCAGCGAATATCGCTCTAATGACGTGAGCCTACAGGCTAAGCTTGCCCTGAGATGAAATGCCTAACGGCGGTCCCACAGGGCCTCAGTAAAGCTACAGGAGACGGAGTTAGGGTTTAGTACGTAGGCGTACCGCTTTGAAAGTCCAGAATAGTAGGTAATACTGACTGTGCGTGGTCCCGAATGAGGTGTACCTATAGCGGGCAGTACGAATCGTGCATATTGCTACAGCAAAGTAGCAGTATCTATGTAAGATTCCCCCTCCGGCACAAAAAAAAAACCATATTCTAAAATCAGAATAACATTAAATTTCCTTTTCGCGGCCTCTTCTCACTGCGAACATACATATATGCATACATCTGCATATGCGGCAGTTATACGAATTATATACCTACTTATTAGCAAGAGAATTTACGAAAATTACGTACGGTCGGTCGATTCTCGTTTCGTCGTTTCTTCGTACCGCGAACATATATACCTGTCTCTTATACACATCTAGATGTGTATAAGAGACAGCTTATTAACAAGGGAATTTACGAAAATTACCTACGGTCGGTTGATTCTCGTTTCGTCGTTTCTTCGTACCGCGAACATATATACATATATACGTATATATACATATATACATACATACGGGCGCATACACATATATACAAAATCCTACGAAAAATATACCCGATCGACATCGGGTGCAAATTATATAACAAAAAGGAGTTTTATAACAAATTTCATAATTAAATATTTGTACAAAAGGGTATTGTCACATAAATATGTAGATACGCTTATTTCTTCAAAATCCGCATTGGCATATGTTCCGCGGTACCCCTTGGATTTTGGCTAACAAAACCAAGCAGGATTGCGTATAAAATATATTCAAAGTCCACATTGGCATAGGTTCTGCAATACCCCTTGGCTTGTGATCAACAAAAACAAGCGGGATTGTGTAAAAAACCAAAGCGTAATACATATGTACATACATGCATATATACAAAGTGCAGTGATCTCTAATACATAATAAATAAAATATTTACCTATAGCCGTACCCTATAGGACATTTGAACATCAAATACATATAAAAGAAATATACATACAAAAATAAAACGAATAAAATATTTCTGATCAACAACAATTAATTAAATCAAATATAAGCGATATTCTGTATACGCGTAATATTTTACTTGAAAACTCTTATATACTTGTTCTTGTTCTTGTATGGAAAACTTTCACATTTGACGTGGTATCTTCACGAAATTTGGCATGGAATTCTGTTTAAGGTAAGAACATAATCTCCAAAAAATTGTTCAGAACGAATTACTATAGCATATAGCTTTCATGTAAACTGAACACATAGTTACTAACAGAAATGCACCTGTGAAGGGTATTTAGCTTCGGTGCAATCGAAGTTAACGTTTTTTCTTGTTTTTGCATGCGGTTGGTGGTCACTAGACAACCTCCGGTCATTACTTATAAGACATATCACACATACTTCACTGCAACTTCGTCACATCATTTATACAATAAGCAAAGCACATCAATGCACACAACGCAACACAGCACACAATATATCTCATCAAACAAAATATATCATACAATACACTCACCACACCATCACCAACGAATCAACCCATCACTATACTATCAAAAGGCATAGATCCAAACGGGATCCCTCTTCTTTCGTTTGTAAACCAGGACGTTTGACTGCAACAAAAACCTTTTCTTCCAACAGCAAAAAGCCGTTTCCTTTTTCTTCCGTGAGACTGGAGTATCCCGCAGAGGGGTTTCTCGCGGAAAATCTAATAAATATACAAGAAAAAAGAGCGTTTGCGGTTGATAAAAAAAACAAAAACACACGGAAAGTTCACACAAATAAGATAAACACAAAAAAAAAAAAAATCGAGGAAATTAAGTGAAAAGATTCAGAAAAGAAATATAAATTTTAAGAAACAAAAGAGTTAAAAGAAAAAAAACGAAGTATTAATGTGCATTAACTTATTACCACAACGGGTCACGTGTACTTACAAATAAGTTAGCAAACACAAAAACTAAACAAAAGTCACACCAATTTAATTTAACAAGGACAGCGGTGGACACGTTGACAAATATATATTAACACAAGAACAAAAAGGCGACGAAAAAGAATACAAGTACAATGACCCAAAACCCTTGGCCGAATATAAAATGAGTCCGTTCCATATACATATTATATAATTTTAAATATAAAGATTTTATTTATAGTTCCATATACATATGTACAGCTGTTGACAGCTAATTAGAAACGCTACTTGGTTTGATGATGGATGGATACTTGGATGAATGATGTTATTTTCCAGTAAACCATTTATTTTTACTTTTTCAGTCATTTTATTGAAAGTTACGTTAAACTTTAATTATAGTATAAAAAAGTTTAAATAAAATTATTTTTTTTTTTTAAGATTTTAACAAACATGTGTATAATGAACGATATGAGTGCGACAGCTTATTAGAAACGAAAATATTTTATAATCAAAAAATACCACATGCATTGGATTGTTATTTTGTTGGAGTTTCCATACAACAAGCAAATTTCTCTTAGTTCATGGCAGAATGACTTTTTTTTTTGAATATCGATGTATTTCTCCTTTTTTAAAATTACATCAATCGTATGGAGCGGGCCTAGACCATTCCAGGGAAAAAATTCCCACACCATGATTGATCCTCCATCATGCTTCAGTACGCGTGAAACATAGCGAGGATCAAATCTTAATAGATTGGTCGGCGAACATACCTTCGACCATCACGATCTATGCGATTAATTTTAGTTACATCGCTCCAAACATACTGCCATTGATTTTTTGTCCAAGATCAATATGAGTTGGAAAAGTATACTCGTTGTTTACTTTGAATTTTAGTCAGAAGTGGTTTCCTACGTGCTGTCCTACCGTGAAGCCCTAATTCGACCAAACGCCAGGAAATTTTTTTCTTGGATATTTGGCCATTGTATTCGTCTTCAGTTTTATGTAGAATGTCAGTGGAACTGCACAACTACAAAACTTAGCGAATTTAGTAGTAAATAGAGTAACGCAAACAAGAATTTTAAGAATATAAATAACGGTATACAAAAAAATTTAATCATTATACTTATCAGCCACCTTCAATAAAGGGAGCGTTTCTAATTAGTTGCCAACAGGTGTATATAGTAAATATGTTGAGTTAACATTTCGACGGTATTTCGGGGCACCGTTAACTGTTCTTAATAACTAATAAACAATTGGATATTTACAAAAAAATAGCTGGAAAAAAGTACCGTATCTGCCAAAAAAATTACTAAATCAAGTATTAGTTACTTACGTTATGATAATTCGGGTGGTGGAGCACGGTGCTCGCTCGTTCCGTAGATGTGGTTGGCCGTAAGGAAACGGACGGCGCAAATGATTCCACAGAATATTAAATAAAAACAAAAAGTTTCATATAATAAAAATATTTACTTATAAAAACTTGGAACAACATTTACCACGTCTGTATCGCTAAGCGGTCGCAAAATGAGAGAACGCGCAACTTTTTAGTTATTGTTTAGTTGCGCGCGAATTAAAACTTCGAAAAAGAGGAAAGAAGGATACAAAACAAAAAACCCAAAATATACATATGTAGTTAAAACATATATACATATGAGCATATTCTTACAAATATTACATAATTACAAGCTAGATACAAAAAGAATAGCAAAACTTTGTTACGAAATACAACCATATATGAATGCATATTTGTTAATAATTATATACAGTGAATCAATAAAGTTTAGAGCTAAAATCGTTGAAACAACTAGTTTCAACAAAAGTTTTAAAAACACCGTTATGTACATTCCAAGAACTGGATTATGCTCAACGTTACTGAGTGAATGGTACGCCGTTATCTGTCTTGCGGTGCCAATTAGACGCTGTGAATTAAAAAAGCAGCCAGAAAGTACTCAAAATAGTTTAGGTACACTTCATTCATCGTGTCATATTGTTTTGGTTTTTGCTGCGTTTGATTAATTTTTTTTAGTTATTTGTTTGAGCTGGACAGTAAAGTAGACATAGTCAAGTGTCAAAGTGTAAAACTATAAAAGTTTATTGTATTTATTTGTTGAAATAAAAAAAAAAATGGGCCGCGGTTTACAAATTTCGTTCGAAGTAAGAAAATTAATATTAAAATTATATTTGGAAAATAAAACTCTACGGGAAATTGGAACAATACTGGGGAAACGACATTCAAGTGTTTATAATATTATAAAATCATATACAACTAACGGGGATCTAAATATAAAACATAGGTCCGGCAGACCTAAAGTGTTAACGCCCTGCGAAGAACGTAATGCCATCACTGCTGTCAAGCGAAATCCTCGTATTTCAGCAGTAAAGAGTACAAATAATATAAACGTCTAATTTAAAAAAAATGTAAATCCTCAAACTGTGAGAAATGTGCTGCACAAAGCTGGTTATTACGGACGAACTGCGCGACGTAAACCATTCATATCAGCAAATAAGAAAAAAAGATTACAAATTGCTAAAGGACATCTTGAAAAACCAGAATCGTTTTGGGAGAATGGTTGGGTATTCACCGACGAATCAAAATTCAACATATTTGGGTCGAACGGAGTAATAAAAGTGTGGAGGCGGGCCAATGCAGAGATGCAAGAAAATAACTTAATACCTATAGTGAAACATGGTGGGGGAAACATCATGGTATGGGGATGTATGGCTGCATCAGGCGTGGGTAATTTGGAGTTTATAACAGATGAGGTGAACAAATTTATGTATCTGGATATTCTGAAAAAAAATTTTCGCCCAAGCGTGCAAAAATTGGGTCTCGACAGCAGCCAATTTCTTTTTCAACAAGATAACGACCCTAAACACACGTCGTATCTAGTCCGTGAATGGCTAATATATAACTGCAAGCAACTCTAAACGCCACCACAATCACCCGACATTAATCCTATAGAGCAAATATGGGATTTGATAGAAAAAAGGATTCGAAAACACAATATTTCGTCTAAGGATACCTTAAAAGCCGCTTTAGGAATTGAATGGGCCAAAATTACAAAGTCTGACACTAATGTGCTAGTAAAAAGCATGCATCGCCGTTTACAAGCAATAATTAAAGCTAAAGGAGGTCCCACAAAGTATTAAAATTATATTGTCTTTTTTGTATAAATCATATTTTAATTTCTTTTCGTTTTTGTACCAAAACTTTATTGACGTTAAATCAATGGAATTTATGTTTTTGTTGTTATATTTTGTTGTGTTTATAGAAAAAAGTGACTGATTTTAAAATAAATGCATTAAAATATGTTCGTTATTGTAATTGACAAAAAAAAATTTATTTTTTTTACAAAGTTTAATGAAGAAATTATAGGTTTATTAGAGAAAATGCCTTTGTACCTAAACTTAATTGATTCACTATACATACTTCTTCACTTTAAACTTCATCGCTGAAAACATATTATATTTACAGAATTCGGAATTGTAAATGTAGTTTACTAATTCTTTATACCCGTTTCAATATACATACTTATACGTATACATAATGCTTTCGTACATTCATAAATTAACTTAACACTACAACAAAAGAATGTCATTAAACAACCTGCGCGGATGGTCAATTCGTGTCTCCAAACACACCACTAAAATACAATACAAAAAAGTCCACAGAAGGCAAGCATTTTGGATTTGTTAACGGTATACTTACTGGTAAAGGAAAAAGCAGTGATCTTGGGAAAGTAAATTAAAACGCAAACACTCTTTTTCCATTGTATTAAATATTTATTGATTTTATTTAACACTTCTTCTTCTTTAATGGCGTAGACACCGCTTACGCGATTATAGCCGAGTTAAAAACAGCGCGCCAGTCGTTTCTTCTTTTCGCTACGTGACGCCAATTGGAGATTCCAAGCAAAGCCACGTTCTTCTCTACCTGGTGCTTCCAAAGGAGTGGAGGTCTTCCTCTTCCTCTGCTTCCCCCCGGCGTACTGCATCGAATACTTTCAGAGCTGGAGTGTTTTCGTCCATTCGGACAACATGACCTAGCCAGCGCAGCAGCTGTCTTTTAATTCGCTTAACTATGTGAAGGTCGTCATACTATATATCTCATACAGCTCATCGTTCTATTAAATGCGATACTCGCCGTGGTCAATGCGCAAAGAACCATTGTATAATAGGTTGATTTTCAAAGCGCTTGTTTTAGTTTCCTTTTATGTATGAATTATAAGGCGGGCTTTTTCCAAAGTGCGGATTTGGTTTATTAATTTTGCGATTGACTTAAATTTTTGATGCAATTGATTCTTCAATGGTTGCAGAAAACACAGTTTAATGAGTGATCGAGTTAAGATACCGGTTTACGTTCGTACATTGACTACTCTTATATGGCCTCTATGGATCTTTCAAATCCGGCGTAGTCCCCATTCTGTTGGAGGAAAGCACTCGTCCTTTATAATTACGCATTCTACGTCACATTGACGCAGTAAGGCCACCGTTACTTCCCAAGGCGGCCTGGTGTTTACCCGAATTTACCTCCTGGCTGCAAATCATCCAATGGGCACGGGTCGCATAACACCCTGGATTAGGAGGTGGTAGCGTTTGGTCGCCGCACACATGCAGCGTCTGCCAGCCCTCAGGAGAGATGCTATGCAGCATCACCCCTGGTGGTTGGGAGATGTCCTGCTGTGCTGGGGTTTAAGCCCCTGCACCACGAAAAGGTGCCTACCATTCGCAGAGGTTTGTGGACCTTTGGGCTCCGACAAAAAATTTTCCATTGCCGCTCATAATCTTTCAAGGAAATCCATGTCGTTCAACAAAGCGTGCAAATGCTGCAAGAAACGCCGTAGAAGTCAAATCCGAACATAGCTCGAGGTGTACTGCCTTTGTCGTAAAACAAGCAAAGAAAGCCACATACCCTTTTCTAAATTAGGAAGACCTTAATATTGAAGCCTTTAACAGGTAAGGTCCAGAAAAATAAACCCCAGTAATGGTAAATTTAACAGAATAATCGCAACGTTCAGGTGGTAAAGTTGCCATGATCTCCGTACGTATGTCCTGTTTGTACATAGTACATTGTTTACACATGAAAATCGCCTTTTCGATTTTTGGCTGTGGTATCGATATATCCAATTCTTTTCGGGCCATTTGTTGCATGGAGATATATTAGAAATAAATAGGTGAAACGGGATTTTTCAGGAACAATGATGAGATATCGTTCATTGTAACTAGCGTACTAAAATTAGTTTAAGACGTGAGAGCTTCCGTATGAGAGGTTGTCTTTCGCGCAACACTGATTCATTGATAAAACTGATCTTGGCATAATACAAGTCGGAAAGCGTTAGATGTGTGTAAGCATCACTTGGTATTCCTTTTATTTTTTTAAGTCTTTAAGTACATTAAAACATGTAAGCGATTACTCTTACGCCGGTATTCTGCGAGCAGTCTCTAATAAAGACGAATCTGTGGAAAAATGTATTTAGTGACTGTTTAAATGAGTTAAGCATCTGCCACCTCTACCCAGAAAAACTGGCACACACTATATAGCACTTCCGATGACAGCATACTCATACATCACTACACACCCCGATTCACCACACTTCTACATCAATCAACCCACTTAACAAAAAGGCTGGGAAAAGGATTGCCGACACATTCGTCTTTGATACATTCGCTTCTACACTGTGACGCGTTGACACCCTTCTTATATTTACATCAATCGGAACAATCTTGCGCGCTGCAACTCAACTTTGAATAAAAAAATCATCCGGATACTGTTTCGGCCGCTCCCCGTGGGTTTTATATTAGTACTGATAATTCGGGTGGTGGAGCACGGTGCTCGTTCGTTCCGTGGTTGTGGTTGGCCGTGGGGAAACGGTCGGCGCAAGTTATTCCACAAATATTAAATAGAAAACCAAAAAGTTTCATATAATAAGTATATTTACAAAGTAACAAATTGGACAAACACTTACCACGTCTGGATCGGTGAGCGGTCGCAAAAGAAGAGAGCGCGCGCAACTTCTTTTAGTTAGAGTTTAGTTGCGCGCGAATTAAACTTCGAAAAAAGTTCGAATAAAAGGAAAAGAAAAGAATGCTCTGCCGATACAGACGTGGCAAAAGAAATTGGGCGGGGGCGGCGTTAACATTCTCCCCGCCTTGCAGTATTACTGCAAATGCAGTTTACAATAGGTTACYTAAAACTAACTTAACTRAYTGGCTCCTGCACTTCCTCTTTCACGTCTTCTTTGCAGATGGGGTGGCCGACGAGACGAATCGAGTCAAGTTCGGTCCGGGAAATGCCGCTGAGATGAATCGAATCTCAGTCGGTCATTGCCATGCCGCCAATTTGCATAGAAGTCACCACCTTCCAGGTCGGCGAGACGAATCGAGTCTAACTCGATCCTGGGTAGGTGGCGAATGTGAGAGGCGTTGGCAGCCAGTGCACTTTATTGTGCCGATGTTATACGACGCCGGATATTATGTATCACAGTGTCGTATTTTGGGCGATGAGTTGGCCTATTGCTGCTGGTTGTAACCCGGGCGACATGAGCCGGGAGTAAACGTCCGCTCCCAAGATTACTTCGACTGGCGCTGCCCTGTGGAATTTGTTATCTGCCAGTCTTAGGTTGCGGAATTGCTGAAATAAATGGTCTTCCAGAGACCTTACTGGCGCAGGTGGTAACGGACGACGTTGTATTTGGGCACTCACGGAGATTTCTGTTTCTCCACACTGGTTGTCCCGAAACATTAGTTCGCACACTCGGCTGTCTCCACATGCATGCGTACGCAGTCGCAATCGTGCAATCGTGGAGGCGAGGATAAAAGTGGCTGGACTGACTGGGTTAATCATGGCCCGTACTGTTACGAACCTCGTCGCAGTTCGAACACTTATTAAGGCGGTTGGTGATAGCGCCATTCTTTGTTGCCAAGGTTGTGTTGCGTGCCTGTCCCTGATGATACGGCGTGCATCGGCTTGACGACGAGTGTCTCGTCCACGCCTTTGCTTCGGATGGGGTGACCGGCGGAACGAATGGAGTTCCGCTCGGTCCGGACAATGCCGCTGTGACGAATCGAGTCTCAGTCGATCCTTGCCATGCCGCCAATCCGAATGGAAGTTACCAGCGCGCCGAAGTCGGCGAGACGGCTCGAGTCTGGCTCGATCTTGGGCGTGTGGTATGCGGGAGAGGCATCGTTGGTCAGAGCTTCGCGGATGCTTGACTGTTGACGTCGGTTGACATGGTTGATAGGGCACCGAATTTGTCGTGCCAATTGTCAACGAATTTTCCTCCATTTCCGCTGCCTCAATCTGCTGTGCCCACGTCAATTCAATGACATCGTCGTCTTGCTCTTCGGCGTCTGAGCTGATGCCATGATGCATCGTGTGGTGTGGGTTGCCGCAACGTTTGCAGTATGTTACGCTGCCGCATTCATTCTTTGAATGGCTCGATGCGAGGCAGTTGCTGAAATACCGGTGAATCAATGTGGTCCTCAGCCTAACTTCCGGGGACATCTGCCGGAACTTTGGGCACCAGCGGAGTAGATGGCTATCTATGCATAGGGGGCAGTTGATTGTTGTCATTTTCAATAATTTTCTAAACGAAAAGGAAGATTATTAAGGTGAGAAAATTAACATTGATTGGGTAAAATAATAATTTTTGTTATCGGCCTAGAAATTAAGCCACGTTGAGTTTGGATGTCCACCACCCGAACTCGTTGATCCAACCCTGGATGTACTTTGATTATCCTACCCAATCTCCATTCATTTGGAGGTAAATTTTCATCACGAACTACAACTAGGTCGTTGACTTGGGCGTTCTGTTGGGAATATTTCCATTTCTTTCGCTTTTGAAGTTCCTTTAAGTATTCGGTCTTCCATCTCTGACAAAAGTGCTGACTTAGGGCCTTTAATTTTTGCCATCGGTGTACTAATGATAGCGGGTTCTCGGTGATTTCTGGTTCTGCCAGTGCTAGCAGGGGAGCACCGACCAGAAAATGGCCTGGTGTTAGCGGAGTCAAGTCATTGATGTCTTCCGTCATAGAACTGATGGGCCGAGAGTTTAGACAGGCTTCTATCCGAGTTAACAGCGTAGAAAGTTCCTCGAAGGTGTACTTCATAGATCCTGTCAATTTTTTGAAATGACTTTTAAAACTTTTTACTCCTGCTTCCCACAAGCCTCCCATATGAGGACCACCTGCAGGAATGAAATGCCATTTTAGGTGGGGAAAATTGCTGGAGTTGGCTATTGCGTCAGGGCATCTCTTTAAGAAGGTTTTGAAATCTTTCTTGATTTCCCTCGATGCTCCAACGAAGTTAGTGCCATTATCCGAATAAATATGATTTGGGCAGCTCCGACGTGATACGAATCTTGTGAGAGCACTCATGAATGCGGCCGTAGATAAGTTACTGGTGGCTTCAAGATGGATAGCCCTTGTGGAAAAGCAAACAAAAATGCATACATATCCTTTCGTTATTAGGCAAGCGCGGCCTGTATAGTTTTTGATGTCGAATGGACCAGTGAAATCTACTCCGGTTGACTTAAAGGGCCTTGTGAGGTTTGTTCGTGGCGCAGGAAGTGATGCCATAACTTGTGTTTGCTCTCGCTTTTTATATAAAACGAAGATATTACAATTATGTATCACTGTGCGGATTAGGTTCTTAGCCTTGATGATCCAAAATTGCATTCGCAGAAGACGTAGGACTAGATGATTGCCTCCATGAATGGAAGTAATATGAATAAATTTGACGAATAATTTCGAGAATTGACAGTTGTGTGGTAGTATAAATGGGTGCTGCTCATCGAAGCTGAGGGAGGGAGCATTGTTTAAACGTCCGCCTACTCTTACGATTCCGTTATCATCAAGAAACGCATTTAGCGATAGAATCGAAGATTTACTATTGATGGGAAGATTCTTAGTTAAATCTAAGTACTCAGAAGCAAAATGTGCCTTCTGAGTTAACTGAATAAGTCGGTATTTGACGAATTTAACTTCATCAGAAGTGAGCGTTGCAGACGGTGTAGGGGTTCTGTATTCTGGATGAATTTTGTTGTAGAATCTGAAGACTCGAGAAATTACGCGGAGTGCTCTTGAAAATTCGGAGAAACGTTCCAGAACATCTTCGGTCTCAATAATTGATGTATAATGCACACGAATGCCTCCAGGCTGGTATCAACGTCTACTGCATAATTTTGGTTTGGCCACTCGGATGGTTGAAGTTTTAACTACTTATTTTTCAATTTGAGTAAGCTCGCAAATCTTTGATATTCGATTCGCAACGAAGGTCGACCACGAACATGGTGGCTTACGTAGCCATGCGAGAACGATGGTGGAGTCAGTCCATAAATGTATTCCCTGATGTACAATGTCCAGTTTGGGTTGAAGATATTCAACCATTTTAGCTAATAAAAGGGCACCAGATAGTTCTAATCTCGGTATTGAGATGGTTTTAACAGGAGCAACCTTTGTTTTTGCTAAAAGCAGGTCCATTTTAATCTCGTGGTCATTCACCTGCACGCGGAGGTAGATCGCTGCACCGCCTTTTCTGAGGCGTCGCAGAATCCCTGGAACTGTACTTGACATACCCACCGCGGGATCTTGATATTGTTTATGTGTCGGTAATTTTCTAAAAAGGTCTTCCACTGCTTGAGAGATTTGGAAGTCAAGGCTTCGTCCCAATCGGTTTTTTCCAACCAAATGTCSTGCATTAAAATTTTAGCAACGATGATTACTGGACTTAACCATCCTGCTGGGTCGAACAATTTAGCTATCATAGACAAAACTTCTCTTTTAGTGAAAGAGTCTTTGTTATCCAGAGGCTTAGCGGAAAAGTAAAAGTTGTCCGATCTCGCATTCCATCGAATTTTGGCTTCGCTACAGCTGTCGAATTCCAGAAAATCTGTGGTCAAAAGATGATCGTTAGGTATGTCCCTCAGAATCCTTTTGTTGTTTGATGTCCACTTTCTTAATGGAAAGCCGGCTGAGGCTAATAGTTTAATCAGCTGGTCTCTTGAATCAATTGCAGTGGAGATTTCATGAGCACCAGATAAGACGTCGTCTACGTACGTATTAGCTTTTATTATTTGCGCAGCTAAAGGGAACGCTGATTTTGAATCTTCAGCTAGTTCCATCAATGTACGGATTGCTAGATACGGAGCACAATTGAGCCCGAAAGTGACTCTGTTTAATTGAAACTCATTGATCTCACCGTCCAAAGAATCTCTAAAGAGGATTCTTTGATAAGATGTGTGCTTAGAATTGACCAAAATTTGACGATACATTTTTTCAATATCAGCATTCAACACAAATCTAAAAAGTCGCCTTTTGGTGATCATAATAGTAAGATCAGCTTGGAGTGCTGGGCCGGTGTACAAAATGTCATTTAAACTTACACCATTGGATGTAGGACATGAAGCATTGAAAACGACTCTAAGCCTAGAGGTTTTACTTTCAGGTTTGTAAACGGCGTGGTGAGGAAGATAGTAACTTTTGTACGGATTTTCTGCCAAGTTGTGTGGAATTTATTGCATATGACCTAAGTTTATGTACTCCCTCAAGACCTTTCGGTATTCTTCCTTAACGAGAGGTTGTTTATTGAGAGATGTCTCACTTCTCAAGTATTGTTTGAATGCAATATGACGAGATGCTCCAAAATTAGTTTCTGCTGGAAAAACTTTAAATGGCAGTGAAACAATGTAACGCCCTTCTTTGTTTCTCTTGGTTGTTTCTGAATATAACTTGTCACAATATTGTTCTTCCACAGTGAGAAATGATTTTTTAGGTATTTCTTCTAGCTCCCAGAATTTGGACAGCTGATTATCTAAGGATACCTCGTTAAAATATGTAACGTAAGTCGTAGTATTCTTCGATTCTTCGGAGGGAACGGAACCTGTTAAAATCCAGCCGAACACTGTACGTTGTGCTACGAGGGATCCGAAGATTTTCGATTTTACCCCTTTTAGAATGATGTTCGGGTAAAGATCCGCTCCAATCAACAAGTCAACCCTTTGACTCGTATAGAAATTATTGTCCGCTAAGGGGATATTAGGTAAGATTTTTAAAATTGAAGGGTTAATTGACCTGGATGGAAGCAGTCCAGTCAATTTTTGCAGTACCAACACTTCCGCTTGTAATCTTAAAGTTTTGTTACGGGGCGAGCCAATTGTAATTGAGCATACCGATTGAACTCGTCCTGATACGGTATTATTCAAACCTGAAACTCGCGAGTTGAACTGAATCTTAAGACTAACTTACTTGACATTGYTTGTTAGCTTTCTTACTCCTAATCATAGGGCTAGCTGTACTAGCATTATTTGTTAGTGCGCTTAATTCTAATATTAAGATTAACTGTATTGACATTCTTTGTATGTTTGCTTATA
>NW_017535103.1:0-1261 GCF_001853355.1 Bactrocera latifrons
TTATATTTGTTCTTGTTCACTAGTCTAGAAAAGACAACCCTCGCATATACTAACAGAATAATTTAAAGAAGTATCCAACAATGAAATTTTTTAATATCCTTCTTCTGAAAAGTATAGTATTGTAATGCTATTGTGTAAGGTTATATTAAAAATCAATAAACAACACAGAGTTTCCTAACGAATTTGGTAATAAACAAATAATAAACAAATTATAAAAAAATCATTTTTTGTGGTAAGTAACTTAATGAGTTGGAGATTTGAGTTCGAAGCCTTAACAAGTTCTAGTTCTTTAAGTAAACACTGATGCCATTTGCAGTGTGGCGCTGTTTCAATTCGTTCCGATCGGCCAAACTGTCAACAGAGAATACTAATTGAGTACAATGCGTCGTTTGCGTGTATCTAATCGTAAAAGAGGCCGGAATTATGGGTCGAAAACTCTTGATATCTGCAACACGATAACGCACCGCCGCTTACTGCATTGATTCTTCGGGAGTTTTTCGCCTAATTTTCAACCAATATTGTGCCACAACCACCGTACTCGCCTGCTTTAGCTTCTTGTGACTTCTGGCTATTCAGTAAACAGAAACAAGCGCCCGGGGAAACCGTTTAGACTCATTTGAAGACAATAAACGTGAAGGCGCGTTCGCACAAGTGTATTATGACGAAGGAGGACGAAATGGATTCTGAAGTATAAATTAAAAATTTTAAAAGTATGAAAAATGTCTTATTATTTTTAATTCACAGTAGTTCAATAGACTGTGCTAAAAGGACATGCTCATACTTATAATACGAAATGCACAAACATATTATAAAGTACTCTACATATGCTATTCATTTGATTAATTATACACAGATATATACACAATGTAGATAGCTGAAGAGGGTAGAACGTATGGAGAAACCAAAAAATCTTAAAGGAAGTATACACAAAAATAAAATGTATTCGTTAACTCTAGGAATGAATTGACTCGAAAGCAAACATAAAAACAATTGTATTTTTTTAAGTATACTTTATTATATTTAGCTTCAGTTTTAGTCAAGTATCTTGCAATAAGCTTACATTCAGCAAAATTACATATTGGCAAATTTACAAGGAATATTYAGCCATTGCAGTTTCATACATAGTTTCTTTCAAAACTGTGAGTTTTGGTGAGTCTCTTGGATCCTTTAGTTTAAGTGTGTAAGCTGACAACAACCGATGAGTATTGCATAATTAATGTGGCACTACTTGTAATGGAGTTGAATAAGAATGCACATATGT
>NW_017535103.1:3041-13065 GCF_001853355.1 Bactrocera latifrons
CGAGAACTCAAGCTGAACAAGTGAAAACATGAATAGTCGTTTTGGGGTGAAATGGGAAATAGTTATGCTTCTGTGTAAGCAGTTACAGTTGTGGAACTGTACCCAATTCCTACTCTTACATTTTCGCTGCGCGTGCTAAAAACATGAGTAACCCTTGCGCAAGATGCTGTAATGAACCCGTGTTCAGCCAGATCTTCGATTAAAGTCTAATTGCATTGTATGTTCACCAGAGGTGTAGCCACGAGCGGGCGGGCGTTTGTCTTGAAATCGACGGGCTTTCTAAATGTGTATAAAGCTTTATCCTTGTCGCCTAGCGAGGTTGTGCGCTGGGTTTGCGACCCGCCACGTAGAAACCACTCCTAATTAAAAGGAAACAACAACAATTCTACTTTTCATGACGACCAGAGCAAACGTAATAAGAACTATGATTTAAATGCGTGCACCTGGTGTGTTCGATACGAAAATTGGGAAGCTTCCGATGTCCAGCCGGTTAATTTCCTCCTAATAGAAAAGACTGGCATGACGGAGACTTACTACAGTAAGTGTGGAATTCGTGGTGAGAGAGAGACTTCGACGCCGAGCACTGCCATTCACTCCGTTGAATGAACATATAGTCACGTCCCCGACTATGATCTAAAAATTACGCTTTTCGATTGTAATGCCAGAGTGAACAAAGAAGGCGTCTTTGGTGCAACATTCAGAAAATTCAGAATCCATAGGGAAGCCTCTCCAAACGGGTTGAGGCTGATCGACCTCTACAGGGCCCCAAAATATGATTGTCTGTGGTACTAGTTTTCATCACAAGAAAATTCATTATGCTACTTGGTTGTCTCTGAGTCGAAACCAGATCGATCATGTTGTGATAAATGGACCACATATCTCCAGTGTCTTTGATGTGMGTACCCTCTGAGGACATAACACTATCGCGCTCGCCTCTGTACCGCAAAGGACGCATATCAAAAAACATAGGCTAAGAAGCCACTATCAGAACTGACAATCTTACTCTGTCATCTTGCGATCGACAAAGGTGAAATGAAGAAAAAAGCTAGACGAATACGCAGTCAAATAAAGAAATAAGCCGAAATGCATGAGCATGCACAGCTTGAGTAGTTTGTCGACCGGGGTAATGCTCGAAAATTCTGCGACAAGATGCGGCGAGTAACAGTAGGTTTCGAGACGGGAGTATACCGGGGACGCAAAGTGGTGACCTGGTGACTGATGTTCAAGGCATACTTAAGTTATGGAGGGAACACCTCTCCAGACTGCCGAACGACAATGAAAGTGTAACTTCTTGAGATGGATAGTTGTGACAAATAACTCTGCTGATAAAATTAAAAATCGCTTCAAAAGTTTATTGCGAATATGAATGAGGGTTTTTACAAAATTTGGCATTATAAACCGGCCTAAAAATAACACAAGTTAACGAACAAAACGGTGCTTACTTGATCTAAATTGAGTTATTTTAACCATGCTAAATAAAATCTTGAGTTCAATTCCAACAAAAAAAAAATTAAATTCTTTCACTAACTTAAATACTACAAAGTGAAACTATGAAGCTTCCACTTCAAGTCATATACTATAATACACTCGACTCTTTTTCATCTTCCTTGCCTCTGTTCTATATTTTCTCTGTTTTCATTGCAGATATTCCGCAAACAACGACAGTAACCACATTAGCGCCAACAGTGGCTCTAAACACCGNCGACCGTTGCTGCTATTGTTCCAACGGTTTTGCCACTTATTCACTAATTGAGTACAATGCGTCGTTTGCGGGTATCTAATCGTAAAAGAGGCCGGAATTATGGGTCGAAAACTCTTGATATCTGCAACACGATAATGCACCGCCGCTTACTGCATTGATTCTTCGGGAGTTTTTCGCCTAATTTTCAACCGATATTGTGCCACAACCACCGTACTTGCCTGATTTAGCTTCCTGTGACTTGTGGCAATTCAGTAAACAACGCTCCGGGAAAACCGTTTAGACTCATTTTAAGACATTAATCGTGAAGCCGCGTTGGCACAAGTGTATTGTGACAAAGGAGGATGAAATGGATTCTGAAGAATAAATTAAAAAATTTAAAAGCATGAAAAATGTCTTATTATTTTTTACCCACAGTAGTTCATTAGACTGTGCTAAAAGGACATGCTCGTACTTATAATACGAAGTGCACAAACATATTACAAAGTACTCTACATATGCTATTCATTTGATTAATTATACACAATGTAGATAACTGAACAGGGTAGAACATAAGGTGAAACAAAAAAATCTTAAAGGAAATATACACAAAAATAAAATGTATTCGTTAACTCTAGGAATGAATTGGCTCGAAAGCAAACATAGAAAAAAATTGTTTTTTAAGTATACTTTATTATATTTAGCTTCAGTTTTAGTCAAGTATCTCGTAATAAGCATACATTTAGCAAAAAYACATAATGGCAAATTTAGAAGGAATATTTAGCCATTGCAGCTTTATACATAGACAACAACCTATGAGTATTGCATAATTAATGTAGCACTACTTGTAATGGAGTTGAATAAGAATGTACATATGTACTATACAACCACACTCCAATATAACCATGAGCAACAAAGCATTTACATAATTGCTTAAGTACTACTTTCAATTTAGGTACAAGACGCTCTTACGTTGGCAGGAGGCTTAGGCACTTAGGTCAGTAGTCAAGATTGTGTGTGGTTGGCCAGCTTTGAAGCAGGTGTTAATTATTAAGTTGGGTGTTGGAATTAAATCAAAAGATTTCGGTTTGCAAATATGTTTTATATACCAAATTACAACATAAATATTTACTGATGCATAATAACATATTTGAAACCATATAGGGATAACTTTGACTTAATTAAGTAAATATATAGTTGAGAAGAACTACTAATTAAAATAGTTTTGCATTCAATAATTCATGAGCCTTTTTTGGTTAATTAGTGAGTTAGATTTTATTTAAAATAATACGTACTGCAGATATTGAGATTAATTATAGTAGTTATACCACTTAGTGCTAGAGGAAAAGAGAACTTCTAAAATTTTGTTGTATATGTAACTAACTTTAACTAATTTTAGTTAAAAGTTTAGAAGCTACATCTGGTAAATTTTTACATTTCATTATTAKTGAAACTAAAAGAAAATGAGATATCCCGAAAATGTGAACAAAAGATTTCAATATTTATACAATATAGATTTAGTAAAACTAAATCCATTTTGTCCCAGTAAACAAGATTTCGAAATAACAATTCTCAGACAGCTGAGTGCTTGGATGGCACAAGAAAAAAAATACACATGCATATATATTATTATAGTTTTTCTTCAATGAAGGCGAGAACTCAAGCTGAACAAGTGAAAACATGAATAGTCGTTTTGGGGTGAAATGGGAAATAGTTATGCTTCTGTGTAAGCAGTTACAGTTGTGGAACTATACCCAATTCCTACTCTTACATTTTCGCTGCGCATGTTGAAAGCATAAGTAACGCTTGGGTAAGATGCTGTAATGAACTCGTGTTTAAAGTATAATTGCATTGTGTGTTCATCAGAGGTGTAGGTGCAAGCGGGCGGGCGTTTGTCTTGATATTAGCTTTGTATAAAGCTTTATACTTGTCGCCCAGCGAGGTTGTGCGCTGGGTTTGCGACCCGCCACGCAGAAACCACTCCTAATTAAAAGGAAACAACAACAACTCTACTTTTCATGACGATCAGAGCAAACGTAATAAGAACTATGATTTAAAGGCGTGCACCTGGTGTGTTCGATACGAAAATTGGGAAGGTTCCGATGTCACCTAATTTTAATTTCTTCCTAATAGAAAAGACTGGCATGACGGAGACATGTACGTCATTGTGATACTTACTACAGTAAGTGTGGAATTCGTGGTGAGAGAGAGACTTCGACGCCGAGCACTGCCATTCACTCCGTTGAATGAACCTATAGTCACGTCCCCCCACTACGATGTAAAAATTGCGCTTTTCGATTGTAATGCCAGAGCGAACAAAAAAGGCGTCTTTGGTGCAACATTAGGAAAATTCAGCCTCCATGGGGAAACCTCTCCAAATGGGTTGAGGCTGATCGACTTCCACASGGCCCCAAAATATGATTGTCTGTGGTACTAGTTTCTATCACAAGAAAATTCATTATGCTACTTGGTTGTCTCTGAGTCGAAACCAGATCGATCATGTTGTGATAAATGGACCACATATCTCCAGTGTCTTTGATGTGAGTACCCTCTGAGGACATAACACTATCGCGCTCGCCTCTGTACCGCAAAGGACGCATATCAAAAAACATAGGCTAAGAAGCCACTATCAGAACTGACAAAGGAATAGTTTTTTGCTCAGCTTGCACTCCTGCTCTCTGAGAGCAGTCATCAGCAACTCGTCATAGGGGAAATCTGCGTCGGCATTTCAAGCTCCTAATATAGAGTTGCGAGCGAAACCAATGGTTTTCTTAATAGTCGAAAGAAATGCTGGTACGATGAGGACTGTCGTGTCGCAATAGAGAGCAAGCAGACATCTTACTCCGTCATCTTGCGATCGACAAAGTTGAAATGAAGTAAAAAGCTAGACGCATACGCAGACAAATAAAGAAATAAACCGAAATGCATGAGCATGCACAGCTTGAGTAGTTTGTCGACCGGGGTAATGCTCAAAAATTCTACGAAAAGATGCGGCGAGTAACAGGATTTTTCGAGACGGAAATATACCATTGAGGGACGCAAAGTGGTGATCTGGTGGCTGATGTTCAAGGCATACTTAAGTTATCGAGGGAACACTTCTCCAGACTGCTGAACGACAATGAAAGTGTAACATCTTGAGATGGATAGTTGTGACAAATAACTCTGCTGATAAAACTAAAAATTGCTTCAAAAGTTTATTGCCAATAATGAAAGTTTGAATGAAAGTTTTTACAAAATTGGCATTATAAACCGGCCAAAAAAATAACACAAGTTATCGAACAAAACGGTGCTTACTTGATCTAAATTGAGTTATTTTAACCATGCTAAATAAAATCTTGAATTCAATTACAACAAAAAAAAAAAGTTAAATTCTTTCACTAACTTAAATACTGTAAAATGAAACTATGAAGCTTCCACTTCAGGTCATATACTATAATACATTCGACTCTTTTTCATCTTCCTTGCCCCTATTCTATATTTTCTCTGTTTTCATTGCAGATATTCCGCAAACAACGACAGTAACCACATTAACGCCAACGGTGGCTCTAAATACCGTGCCAGTAGTGGTTACGAATTACAACTACAAAGGTGTGTAAAAATGCAATAGACCAGAAAAATATAAATAAATTAAAAAAATACTCAAACAGAATTATTTCGTACATTTAAGTTCCGCTCATCGCATGTTCTCCACCTCAAAACAAGCAATATAGATACAGTTATGTGTTTAAAAACGCAAATACTTACGCTTTCCTTAAGATCCATTATTTACTTAGCTGACCTTAAGTGAGCAAGTCCCTCAACAACTTAGTATATCCATTCGTCCTATTTATGTTATTAGTCCACAGCCATACTTATTTTTTTATCGTTTTATTTGGCGTGTATGTTAGTACAGGATAAATGAGGTTTACGCAGAATACACTACTTATCATATATACCAATATATATATCATACATAACAATAATCAATACACACAGCCAATACATACATTTATCTATTTAATTTCTTTTAAAATGACAACAACAAATCTAATGGGTACTCGCGTCAGCAATATAAATCAACGATTCAGTAAAAAAGTGCACCGCACAAAATCGAATGTTGCAGATTTATCATCGTCATCATCCTTGAACAATATTTATATTGGTGCCACATCGAGCTTATGGAATTCAAAAGATCACGGCACCGGGAGAGAGCATAATCAATGTGAGTACAAAAGCGAGAGATATGATATATTAGTATATTCGGTATTTTTAATTTTTAGAAGTGAGCATTATATGAATAGATCTCACAAAAATGTAAACCCGTTTGGTATATTTCTAGAATACTAGTTCCAAATTCTTATCCCATAATATTGATACGCATTACGCGAGAGATAATTCAGTATGAATATTTACTGGAAAAATTATAAAGGACGGAAAAAAATAACTACAAAGAAAATTTTCGGATTTATGAACATGCCGGTTAGTTTACTGTTACTTTTTTGCGCAGTCGTTTGCCTCTGATTACGGAGAAATAACTCAATCTAAGTACGAGTTTTACATTAAGAGGCTTTATGGTACAAAGGCGTTGTGTTTTTACGTGAGTACCTGCCTTACGCTACGATGCTTAAAAGAAAATAGGTAAAAAGAATGTGCTGATCAGCGCCAATTAGTCAGATGGAAGGGAATCATTCTCCAACTTGAAAGGGTTTGACGCCGGCCTCAACTCTCTGCTGTACTGTGGGTCCTGCATCCGTTGCAGTGCGACTCCACATTGAACTGAATTTTAAAATATACCTGCCCTTAAGTTAAAACCACAGCCAAATAGGGTCCACTATAAACTCCAAGAGCTAACTGTTCCCTATGATACCAGATTTAAATCTTCGATCACATCTTGTAGCTTTTGCTCCTACCAGTTGACCACCCATCAAAGTCAATAACATTTGWCGCTTGAACTTCAAATGACATTTCAATACAAGGAATCTCAGTCAAAGTCTATAATATCAGTTTAAGCTGAGTATTAGCATTATTTCTGACAAGACTATGCTGAAATTTGGAAACAAGCTAGTTAACAGACATAGTGGATATTAGATTTTCGTCGCCTCTTAAAACCGGCATACCTTGAAGTGGACATTTTCTTCCTCTGCTGCTGCCGGCTGGGGGAGGCTCATTGTGCAATTGAGCGATTCCTCGGAATAGAACACTTGAAAATTGATGCCATGGAACCGCTTAAGGGTAATATGCAAAATAAATATATGAAACCTATATCAGCGGTAACGATGCTAAGACCCTTATCACATCGGACTCTAAAATTACGGCAACCTACGACTCTGTACTTTTGATATCGAGCAACAACCCTACTGCTTTCTCCAAAAATTCAGAATTTCTCAGGCCACAATAGACTAAACCAGTACTTGGGCAGATCACTTGAAAATAAAGGAAAGGCTCCTAAATCAGTAATTTAGGTATTTTCTCATAATAGTGAGGGCACCTTTCTATGTGAGAAACAAAGCTGTTAATAGAGAGTTACTGGTGCCCACTTAACTAAAGCCACTTGASGAAATTASCAGCTGTTAGTGATTCTGTTCCTTAAAGATCCATCAAAATKTCTTTACTATCCAACTGCTAGGCATTAGCTCACACCGTAGACTGAAAATAGTCTAGCCACAATACCCTCTCTTTCAGATTCAGTTGATCTCAAATTTTTAAATTTTTTCTTAAGATATTTTAAGCCTTTTACACTAAAACTTGGCGATGCTTCGTTTTATTTCTTTTAGAAGGCAACAGCCGCTTGTTCCTTTCGATTTCATGTATTCCCCAAACTATTGTAAGGAATTAAACGCACAAGCAGCATAAATATATTTTGCATTTATTTTATATATATTTTCCATCTTTAGTTTCAATGTTTGTGCACACGATTTACATTCAACAGCAGCGCCACACTTTCCACTATGGCAATATGACAAACTATTATGCCACTTGAGGTGTCAGCACTCGCGACTGTCGGATGACTGCTCCTTTTCTTTCATGCCACCCTCGATGCTATAAACCCACCATCAGAAGATGATAGATACAATTGTATCTATCAATATCGCTCATACCGAAAAGGGGAAAGAAAAAGAACAGGAAATGATTTTGCATGCGGGCAATTGCAGCCGGCGATTTGAGAATCAGACAGACCAGCAAGATACGCATAAAGTTACGTGGAGCACATAAATAAGTGTGAATTATAAATTTCAATTGCGTAAAGGAAGTGAGTATAAGCTGAGAGCTTGCCAACTCGCTCCGATTGCGTAAGTGTGGGGTATAAAAGGACAGCTTCCTTTTTATTCTCTGAACAGAGGATGTAAAGTTTACTACGAAGTGTTTTATACCCAGATGCTGGAGATCCAAAAAAATGCACATTAAAAGACAAAAGTGTTCAAGAATAACAGGCCAAGGCCATGTCCTGACGTATAGATGGCGCTACTAGAATTCAATCTATGTCATTTTTAGTTACTACTAACCTTATAAAGGCGTTTGAATAAATTTGACAGCTGGCGGATCTTTAGTTTGTGAATTATGTCAATTTGACATAACTTTTGAAAGAAAACATTCAGTTGAAGCAAAAGCTTGGCTTGATGACAAGTTTGCGGATACTGCCCCAAGAAAATTAACCATCAGGAATTTGTATGATAAGTTTAGAATTGGGGATATGAGCACCGAAGATAGTGAGAGTGGAGTATCAAAAGAATTTGCTATGAACAAAATCAAGGAAGTCCAGAAAAAAAAATTTGGATCGATTTTAAAGTGAAGTTGTTCAAGATTGCAGGCATTCTAGATATCATATCGGTCACGAATATTTGGGTATGGGAAAGCCCACTTTTGCGCAAAAACAAGTTCGAGTTGATGGACGAAACATTGCTCCATCATTTCACTCCGAAGTCCAATCAACAGTAATCCGAGTGGATTGATCTAGCCCCCAGAGACTATTCCCTATTTTTAGACCTTAAAAGAAACTCGGCTGTGAAGGGTATTATAGCTTCGCTAGCAGCCGAAGTTTCCTGTCGGAGCTGTCTTCAGACGCATATGCCTGCTCAAATACTGCAAATAATGCAAGATTTTCCAATATTCTAAATTTAGAGGATTGTGAGGTAGACATATGCATTTTACACTACAAGTATTTCTTTTCAATTTTTATTTTGTTTGCTTNTGTAATTCGGCCAATATTTGACAATAAAATATTCAATACTGGATTTAGTGCTGAAAAACACATCACATGGTAACATATATGAAGGTGAAACTGATTAAAGTGTTTTATCTTGATTTTAATCGGTAGAATTATATATGACATTAATACTAAGCAAAGTATCAAACAAGGAGACTTTCAATCGTAGGACTTCTACATACTATTGCTGGCTGCTAATCTGAATAGAGAATGTACAATCGATATCAGTGGAAGTAAAAACAGCACTGTTAGTTCAGGCTTGACATAGAAGCGACAAATGGATCTTGTATTGAACGAAAGCAGKACGAAATATRTCCTGTAGTCGCAACCTCAAWTTGGCAATTCACTCATCATTCCCATCCAGCTATATAGTGCGAAGGTATGGACAATTATATCGTCTGAGGAGTCGGCATTTGAAGCGCTTGAGAGAAAGGTTTTGTGGGTGTCTTACGATCCATTGCGCATTGACAACGGCGAGTACTGCAGTCGATGGAACGATGAGCTATACAAGATATATGGCGACATTGACATAGTTCAGCGAATTAAAAAAAAAGTGGATACCCTGGCTAGGTAATGTTGTCCGAATGTACGAAACCACTCTAGCTCTGAAAGAATTCGCCTGCCAGTGGAAACAGAAAAAAAGTAAGACATCCACTCCGTTGGAGAGATCAGGCCTCTTATATCTGTATCCATACTACCTCATCATACTAACCTGAAGATATCGTTGCTTTGTTCTTTAATATGTTGGATATATGTACGTATATAGAGTGTTTGTTGGGCTTTTGGAATATGTTCATGAAAATATGTTGCCCACAGAATATTTCTAAAAATTTATTTTTTCTACTATGAAAAATTTTGTTCCATTTATTTCTATGTTTCGTAAGAAAYTAATACCTAGTACTTATTTTGATTGGGAAGCTATTTTTAGTTAAAATTGAGCGATAACATTTCTGCATTGCAGTTTTCAAAATGTTCACAATTTTTTGCCTTTTMAATGCCATATCTGGTCGTCGGGTAGACGCATTAATCGGCGTATGACACTGCTGTTACGGATTCACAAAYATACTCTGAGCAAAGTCAATGACAACATGTTGCCATAAAACTACATATGTAATTGTGTGTATTTGTTTGCATTCCAATTTCCATGCTTATTCATGGTTGAG